>NC_142928.1:75285684-75335684 GCF_046866305.1 Octopus bimaculoides | reverse complement strand
TTTACGCCCCCGTAACTTAGCGGTTTGGCAAAAGAAACCGATAGAATAAGTACTAGGCTTACAAAGAATAAGTCCTGGGGTCGATTTGCTCGACTAAAGGCGGTGCTCCAGCATGCCCGCAGTCAAATGACTGAAACAAGTAAAAGAGGAAAGAGTAAAGAGTATATGTGTGTGGAAAATGTGTGAAATCTTTGGTACAGCTAGTTAAATTTGAAAAAAGAAAAGAATTACTTCACTGGATGTTCTAATCAATTTAATTTTCTAATAATATAATTTTACAGTTTGGTTTTATGATCTAGTAAGTTCATTGTCAACTTCGGTGGCGAGATTTTTTAAAGATTCCTTAACTTTTCTGGAGAAATTTCTCGCATTCGTCAGTGGAGATTGTGAAACTTACCTCAGGTTGTATTGTGCTGTGTGATTCTATATATAAAAGATTTGGGTGTGTCTGGGGTGGTGTGTGGGGTTTTGTTAATGAGTGTGAGAGAGAAAGAATGTTAATGAACAAGTGCTGAAAGAAAAGAGTGAATGGTAAAAACAAGATAATTGATTGAGGGTGGAGTTGAGAGGTGGTGAGGTGTTTAAGCCGTGTTTTATGAAGGGCTTGTGAAAGTGATCTTCTGCTGGTTCCATTTGTGAAGTCATTCTTTTCCTTTTTCAAAAATACAAGTACATACATATATATATAATGTTGCTTGTTCCTTCACGAGTCATCCCTGGCTTATAAAGGCTGGTTTCCCGGTTTCATTGGCATATAGGTTCCCCACCGATCCGTCACAAGTGAGCCGCTAGATGCAGGAGGAGGAAAGAGTGAGAGAAAGTTGTGGCGAAAGAGTCAACAGAAGTTCGCTATTACCTTCTGCTGGAGCCGCCGTGGAACTTGGGTGTTTTCGCTCATAAACACACGCATCACCCGGTCTGAGATTCGAGCCTGCGATCCCTCGACCACGGGTCCGCTGCTCTAACCACTAGGCTATGTGCCTCTACCATATATACAGGGGTTGGACAAAATAATGGAAACACCTTAAAATTTCAAACAAATTTATTTTAATATGGGATAAGACTACTTTTGGCAGTAATTACAGGTTGAATTCTACGAGAATGAACTCGTACAAAGTTTGAATTGTTTCCAAAGGAATTTTTGTCCATTCTTCAGCTAAAACAGTCTCCAGTTCTTGTAATGATGATGGTGGAGGATATCGACTCCTTACTTGTTTTTCTAAAATGCACCATAAATTTTCGATAATATTGAGATCTGAAGACTGGTGGCCAGATAAGATGTTCAACTTCACTAGAATGTTCCTTGTGCCATTCAGTAACAACTTTAGCTGTGGGAATTTGTGCATTATCATCCTGAAAGATTGCGTTTCTCTCCGGAAACAGTTCCGCAACCATAGGATGAATTTGATCAGATAAAATACTTAAATAGTCTTGACTATTAATTCCGCCATGAAGAGAAATCATTGGGCCGGCGGATTTCCAAGATATAGCCCTCCAGATCATCACAGATCCTCCTCCATGTTTAACAGTTGGAAGAAAGTAGTCTGGGTCAAATGCTGCTTTTGGCTGTCTTCACATGTATACTCAGCCTGTAGTCGGAAATAAGGTAAAGGATGACTCGTCCGAGAAAATAACATTCTTCCACTGCTCTAGGGATCAATTCTGTAGGTGTTTACTCCATTCTAAACACTTTGCAACGTTTGTTCTTGAAAGTAGTGGTTTTCTCATTGCAGCCCTCCCGTAAAATTCGACTTTGTGCAGCTCACAGCGAACAGTTTTTGTGGAAACTAGGTTCTCGAGGTGGTCGTTAAGCTCTGCAGTAATTTTGTGAGTTGAACTTTTGTGATCCTTTCTAACAATTCGCATTAGAGTCCGACGGTCCCTATCTGAAAGTTTTGGTTTTGTTCCGGTGTTTTGTTTCGACGAGGAGGTTTTTCCCTCTTTCTCAAAAGCTGTCATTACTTTCGAGACGGTACTTCTTGATCCACCAAACACTTCGGTTGTTTTCGTTACACTAGCGCAAGCCAAACGAGCACCGACAATTTGACCTTTTTGAAATTCCAATAGATCTATCACTTTAATGCATTTTAATTACCTTTCCTGATGATATCTGGAAAGAAACAGCAATTTTAGCAAAACGTATTAAGCAACACTAATAATAATCAAAACAAAAAAACATAAAAATAAACAAGCTTTTGACAGTTTTATAAATATTTCAAAATAATGATGATATGATGCCAGGTGTTTCCATTATTTTGTCCAACTCCTGTATATATATATATATATATATATATATATATATATATATATATATATATATATATACATATATATATGTATATATATATATGTATATATATATATATATATATATATATATATATATATATATAGTTACACTCATACACACACGCACATACACATAGTGTATGCATGCATATATGAGTGTATTTATATATACACTTATTATTATATATTCTTCCTTTTGTTATTTATACTGCCATTGGTCATTCGGAGGCATCACTTTTGGGTTTGTTTGATCGATTCATACTAATCTCAATACTTATTTCAGTCTGGTCCTTATTTTCAAGGTTGTGTATTTTGTCGGTTGGCTAGTTTACCATTTTTACTCACTATCAGCCTCATTAAAACGACATGCTTTTCTAGCGAATTTCATAAGGAGATATCTATGTATGTGTAAACAACTATAAAAAAGAGTATAAGTTATATTATCGTTCGGGATCCGAGTGAATACTCATGATACTAAGTGCTGTTGAAGAAGGGAATGGAATGCGCAGTGGAGAGGATCGAATATATAGGGCATAATGCCTGAAATTTTGGCGGTAAGAGTAAATCAATTTCATTGACCCCAGTGCTTAGCTGGTACTTATTTTATCAACCTCGACGGAATTCAATCTCAGAACGTAAAGCCGGAAGAAATGCCGCTAAGCGTTTTGTCCGAAAGGCTAACAATTCTGCCATCTCGCCGCCTTTCTCTTTATATAAATGATAATTTCAAATTTTAGTGCAACACCAGTAACTCCGGGCAGGACATCGACTCCAGAGCTCAAATGGTGCTTATTTTATCGGCCCCGAATGATGAAAGACTACCTCGGCGGAAATTGAATTCAGAACGTAAAACCAGAAGAAATGCTGATAAGCATTTTGCTCGACACGCTAGCAATTGTCAGCTCGCCGCTTTTTTCTTGATATAAATAATATTGATTTCTAACCCAGGCAAAATGCCACATAAATTGAGGAGGCTATCAGATATTAAGGCGGTGGACAGGCACAGAGATGTTAGCAGGCATCACAAAGCACTTGGTATTTCTTCTGACTCTTTACGTTCGTAATTCAAATCTTACTAAGGTCAACTTCACCTTTAATCCCCTCGGGGAAGAGAAAATAAAGTACGTGTCAAGTACTCGGGTAGACGTAGTCAGTGGGCCCTCTTCCCCTCAATATTGCTGGCCGTGAGCCTTGTAACGGACCGGTTTCACGTTCAGAGCTTATACCCCGTGGAAATCTAGTAACAGGCTTTATGAATCCTCGGTCTCAAGAAAAAAGTAAAAATTATCAGACGTACTGAACTTAGTACTCTTCTGATCCTTATTTTATCGACCGTGGAGAAGATACTGTAAAAGTTAACCTCGACCTGAATTGAACGCAGATTTTAAAGTGACATATAGTTACCACCTGTGAAGGCGCATGGCTCAATGGTTAGAACGTCGGGCTCACAATCATGGGACGGTGACTTCGATTCCCAGACTGGGTTGCGTGTTGTATTCTTGAGCAAGACACTTTATCTCACGTTGCCCCAGTTCACTCAGCTGTAGGAATCAGTTGCGACATCACTGGTGCCAAGCTGTATCGGCCTTTGCCTTTCCCTTGGATAACATCGTGGGGGGTGTGGAGAGAGGAGGCTGGTATGCATGGGTGACTGCTAGTCTTCCATAAACAACTTTGCCCGGGCTTGTGCTTCGGAGGGTAACTTTCTAGGCGCAATCTCATGGTCATTCATGGACAAAGGAAGCCTTTACTCTTATACCGATTATACTATTTTCCAACATCTTTGTACAAATAACGTTCACCTTTATATTCGTAAACAATGGTTGACCGCAGAATCTTACAAGGACCCGGCTGACAAGAACCAAATCCTGCATCTCTCTTATACCAGAGAATGGTATTCACCATACAAAGCATCCTTCGAAGGAAAGCATACAGATGTACAATTGCTACAACATTGATCCAATTCGTGCTATATACATAACCTACTGCGTTTATAAAAGATTTATTATTTCTTACATCTAATGTCTTACATAACGAATGATACACTGAATTTAATTCAGCAAAGTATATGAATACATTACCAATTAACTACTAATTGATTTAAAATCTACAGTTAGAATACCACGAATTACAAGTTCGCATTGGAGCGTACAATTATTGGTGGGGGTTTTTTTTATGTCACTATTATGTTTATAAACGTGCGTATCTAGATCCATTGAAAGCAAATAGTATTAATCTCCTATAAAATAGAACAAGAAGTATATCTAATATGTTTCTTTACAGTCACATTGTTTTTAAAATAGTGGAGCCTTTTCTTTCCATGTTTTTAACTGCGATTGGAAATCGTAATCGACAAGAATCGAACTTGTGTTGCGGCAATTGATAAAGCAGCTTATCATGCGTATAAATATAGACTTTAGTCTTAACTTCTGAGCTTCTCGTCTGAAGTTCGAAGGAATATTAAATAAAAAGAAGACAGAAATCTTCGATCGACATTTATTTCATTAAGTGTTGAAGAATTGTCATAGATCAATAATTCTAATTTCCAATCTATTTTTATTACTAATGAATTTATAACATTTTAGAAACTTTCATGGTTCGTTGCCAACATGATGCCACTGATCGAATGTTTCCTTCATTGATTCAGTTTCTTTCTTTTTTCTTTTTTTTATATTTCAATTGTTTGTATAATTATTTTTATTTTATCCATAAAAATAACTGAAATGATGACCGAGACACTTGAGAATTGAATTAAATTCCTTGTAATATATATTAATTCCATTTAGTCTCCCGTTCAAATCGTGCTAAAGTTGAATTTACATTCTCTTCAATTTCACCAAATACTATACAGCTCTTTTCTCTCAATTTACGTTGGACTTGCTTCTAGTCACATGTAATATTATCAGTTATGAATACGTGAGTTTGAAGTAAATCCAGTTTTGGGATTTCTGATGAAATCATTTCACAATTATTTTTCTAATGGTGTTACAAAGGGGTACGAACATCACAATAAAATCTGAGATCTTGCGTTTTACTGAAAGGAAGTGACTGGCACTTTATGCACCACTTTGCTGTGTTTTGCAGTGAGTGGAAACCAATTTCGATTCTATTTAATTTCTCATCTAAAACTACTTTAAATAATTCTCAAACAGATAAAAAAAAATTAAATGTAGGTAACAAATTTGTCTTTTTTTTCCTCTCTTGGAGTCTCTCCCAATTCAATGATTTTTTAAAATAGATTTAGGAATACAAAAATAGGGAGCAGTCAATAAATTATAAGTCTGATAAAAGAAACGAAATCTAAATAAATTCATCTACATTGATTAAGATATTATTTGTTTGGATGTTGAAGTTGTAAATCCTAGATTGACTGCGTAAAATTATAATGCATCCTCATAATGTTCGGTTTCCATACAAGCAGTTTGTAGACAATCTCCTATTTAATGGCTAAAAGAATGTGTATTGCTAGTAGGCTTCTTAAGCTTAGAAATCTATTGCTTTTTCTCTTAATCTGCTCACATTACTGCAATTTATAGAACGGGCAGAGTAGTGGGTTTCATACTTTACTTTGATGCGTCTTACTCTTTAACCTCAAGTGAAGTCTGATCAAGCATGGCATAATCAAATGCGCCCTAACCGTTGCCATCTTGATTTTTTTTATTAGACATAGAGCATTTAGAATTTCGTTATCCACGGAGTTATTTTATTACGTTGAGTCAAAAATTTTGCAATATTTTGGTAACAAATAATAATCTGAGTGAGTTAGGTTCCGAATACATGCTTGGTTTGGCATCAATTCGAGTCCCTCAAGTTCCTGGAGTTCATTGCGGATCGTTCGAGTGGCGTGAGATCTTGTGTTGTCTTGTTGAAGAACTCGCTACTTTCTGTTACCAACGCCGGGTATTTTTGCAGCACAATGACATTTCTTCCAGCTGTTCGGAGTACAGATTAACGTCGATGGTTTGACCGTCCAGAACGAACTCGATGTGATTTATCTCCGCTCATGCAATAATTCCACCAATAGCAGAGTATCACCTTGTGTTCGAAACGCCCATGTTTGGCGACAGGTTCTGGAAGCTGACCCTTGCTTAACCTTTACTTATGCATGTTAGGACTGCAGAAAAATGGCTTCCTTCTTGCTGCTCTGCCATAGTAGCCAAGTTTGTGGAGATACCTGACAATTCGTTCTGCTATGACAGAGACCATGCAACGAGGATTATCCTCCACACTTCTCTTAACAAAGCGAAGAAACCTATCAGAAGGTCCTAGTCGACCTGGGCGAAGTGATGTTGACTACTCCTCTCTGGTTAATTGTGCAAATCGCTTAATTAACTGTAGAAAGCGATATCCCAAGGTTTTCTGCGATTTTATGCTAAGTTAACCTTCAGATTGACCCACAAAACGGTTTCTTTGAAATTCGAACAGTTCTAAGGCTTCTTTTGTGTGTGGCATGATTAAACAATCACATATAGAACGTGAACATAACAATGTCAATTGATAAAAAAAATATAAACCTTTTCAAGTTTAAATAAGCATAAAATGATGTTTAATGGGGTGTCTATTTACTTCTATCATGTATGATGGACCCGAGCGAAATAATTAGAGACGAAAACTTACCTCTCTGGCCAATCGCTCATCAACTTTTTCAAGTATCACTTGAAAAGGAAGGTGAGAATAGAGAGACAGTTTTTGTCTCGTGAAAGTTTCATTAAAAGGTGGGTGAATGTAGCAAAGATGGTGCGTGCGAGTGACGATACCTCTTTGAGCACGATCCTATAAATTGAGAAAAAAATTTTAAAAAAAGAGAGAGAGAGAGAGAGAGAGAGAGAGAGAGAGAGAGAGAGAGAGAGCACTTTGCTCTCATGTGTCTATTCCCTGCTGAGGTTACCATGGTCTTTTCCGTAGGCTTTTCTCTCCATGGATAAACCTAATGTTACCCCATTTTACACAATTGACATTTTCTGTGATATACGATACCCCCCTTTTTTTCCCCGCTACCGATCCCTTTTGATCGGATTTTTACATTTTTATTTTACCTTTTTTTTTTCTTTATTTTTAAAGAAAAGCTCTACAGTTGTATTTGTCCCCTCTGTGTGCAGCCCTCTGTGGCTAATAAAAGAAAGTTATCATGTATATATATATATATATATATATATATATATATATATATATATATATATATATATATATATATATATATATATATATACATACATACATATATCTGTGTGTGTGCACGCGCGCACGTGTATACGATAGTTTCGTTCAGCTTCTATCTACCAAATCTACCCACAAGGCCTTGGTCAGCTCGGAGCTATAGTAGAAGGCACTTGCCCAAGGTGCCGCATTGTGGGACTAAACTCAAGACCGAATGGTTGGGAAGCTTCCCAATCACACAGCTACACATGCGCCTATTTGTATTTTTAAACTTATTTTTGTCTGTTTCCTTGTTTACGCCAATAAAATATTTTATAAAACTTTATTTATTAGGCACAATTTGAATTAAAAACATTTTCCCTAAATCACACCCATTCTATATACCTGTTGCGAATTAGATTGCGGCTTGTTGAAATGCGGCTAATAAGCTGTGGTCTGTTGTTCTATATTCAAACCAACGAGTTTTAAATGCGTTGGCTATGAATTTTGTGAAACACAGTAGAGGAAATATAAGCCATTTATTTGCCTTTTGTTGATAATTGGGCGACTACATGGAATCCTCGATTGGAATGAAATAACTGAGTTGAAATGTGATATAGGATCCTTCAAATCTGAATTTCAGATCATCAAACCCGATATATTTACAATAAAGCAAAAAGCATTTGTGAGGAGTTGTTGTTGAGAAAGCAAATAAGATAAACAGTCTCCAGTCGCTGTGGAAAGATTAGCTTCAATGCAGAAAGAAGAAACTATAGCCAAAACAGAAAAGTATAAAACAAAATTGTGAGTTCGTATACAAATAGATAGATAGATAGATAGATAGATAGATAGATAGATAGATAGATTGCGTATAAATCTGTGGGTGGGTGCATGCGTGTGCGATTTACTTAATTACAGCCGATAATTAATCTTGTCACGATTTTAACATAGCCTTCTTTGTATCGATTTCACAAGGTCAATAAAGATCGCAGATGAAACTTTCACATGTCAATTCATCCTGCTTTTCTTGTTTTACCTTGTCTTATTCTTGTTTGACTTCTTTCTTTTCTTCTGTCTTTTTTCCTTTCTTCTTTTGTTTTCGTCAGATGTACGTGATGGACGAGATGGAATTTTGAAGAGTAAAAAGAAGATTGGTTTCATTTTTATGTGCTATGATGTGAAGAGAAAATAAAGCTCCAGACCAGCACCACACCGTTTTCGCAGTAACACAGTCCTGTGTTTTGGCTGTAATAAAAGGATTATAAAGAGATAAAGAGATATATCGTAGACAGTTCATTATAAATTTGTTAATTTACATCAGGCAATTGGATTTTTACCCCGTTTTTTTTTTTGCTATTCAGGTGCCCTGGGTGGCATTCAGCAAAATTCCACATCGTCTCCAAGATGACCGTCAGAGAAATTGTTGAAGATTTCTGTGTGTTGTCTTCGACATCCAGCGTTTCCGCCGGCCAAATCATCATCTGAGAACCAACCCATGGGAAAATGTTACCCGAGTGCCCCTCTAAAACCATGTAGAAGACTTCCGGGAGAACAGTGGTGCTGTGACTGATGATGAGCGCAAGAGGCTAGTGAAGGCACAGGAAATGAGGCATGTCCATCATTGTCGAGAAAACAACTACGTGTTGGAGTCCTTACCTAATGCTGATGATATGGACGAGAGAACAACGACGACGACGACGATGACAACGACGCTCATGATAATGATGATGATGATGATGATGATGATTTTGAAAACAGTGTTTCAGCTGAGTCATGCGTTCGCTAAGTTTTTCAACTTCAGAGTGAAAACATTCTTCCTCTGAGCAGAAAGATAAAATATGAAATGTATTGTTTTTATCATATCATTACTCCAAAGTCTGGTTGATAGTAGAAGTAGCAGAGTGTCATACAAAATGATATGCATTATTGCTACGCCTTTTTTAACTACTAAATTCAAATCCTACCAAAAACGGCTTTGTCTTCCACCTTTCTCTTCCACGTTCGATATTTGTTTTTTTAAATCACTGAAATCCCGGAATTGATCACAATGATATATACTCTTGCCATGAAAATGCGTGGCCCTCTGTCTATACTTGAAACTATTATTTTAATAGCCATCAATTTATTAATAAGCTTTATATTTTCAGAAAATGTGGGAACAAGTTTAAATACATAGATGACGGGATGAAATCTGTAGGTCGTGATTTTGGGATTGCAATCGAACCAATATCCCTTCAGTATTACTTTATAATAGTGTGACCGAACGGTTAAGAAGTTCGGTTCGCAACCACAAGGTTCCGAGTTTAATCCCATTACTATTTTCTATAGCTCCGTGACGATTCATACCTTGTGAATCAAACAGAGTGGACGGAAACGGTATAGAAGCCTGTCAGGTTAATTGTACCGATAATTAAAAAAGCACCGCCTTGTCACACACTGCGTGAACTTGACTCTGTCTGAAAATTATGTTACGGGTGCACGTGTCTATAGAGCAACTGGATTCCCGGCGCCAAATGACGGAGATCCACCATGGTAGTATCAATCTGTGAATAAAGTTTATTTATCAAACGCATTTTGACATTATAAGTAAGGGTGGTCAACAAAATTAGTAGAACGGTAATTCTCACAATAACAGTAATCCATTAAGATATTCTAGTGAGTCCAAACACAAAATTCTTCCATTTAAGGGAGTTATCACACTTTCAATAGGTATTCCTTGATCACTCCTACCAAAATTAAACTTAAGAAACATTTATCCAAGCAAATTAACTCCGTCGGTTACGACGACGAGGGTTCCAGTTGATCCAATCAACGGAACAGCTTCCTTGTGAAATTAACGTGTGCAAATGGCTGAGCACTCTATACAGACGTGTACTCTTAACATTATTAGCTGATATGATTGCCTTAAAAATCAAAAGTGCAATTGAAAGCCAGAAAAGAGCTGTTTCGAAATCTTACATCGTTCTGAAGATTTTAATACTGGTTCTATGATGCACTACCAGAAATATTTGTTGCAGCAAGAATTTGTAGAGTAACCTCTTAGAACACAAAAAAAAGTATTCTGCGAACTCTTGCATTGCAATGTTGATGTATTTTATTCGAGTGGGAAATCTTCCGTATTCGGTGAACGATTTTTAATGAGTCATTTTAGGGAGCAACATCTTTGTCAAATGTTAACGCCAAAATACTGTCATCCAGAACCACATCATCTCATCATATCTTTGTGCCCTTTTGACCGTACAAGTATTGGTTTTAAGGAACCGTTATCTTTGACGTCAACTAATGCATATCTGCTGATAGTTCTTGATCAATTTTCCCGTTTCCCAATCTAATTCAATAGTTCAATAGGCAGGTAACTCGGTTGATTGAACAACTAAAACTTCGTCATTGAAACCGACGACGGAGAAGTATGTATATATATGTATACAGATATATATATATATATATATATATATATATATATATATATATATATATATATATATATATATATATATATGTATACATATATATATATATATATATATATATATATATATATATGTATATACCTTTATCCATATATATACACACATATATATATATATGCATACATACACACACACACATATATATATAGATATATGTATGTACGTATGTATGTGCGTATGTATATATTCATACATAAACATACACACACATACAATATGCATATATGTTTGTGCATATAAATATACATGTGCATATGTGTGTGTATGTCTGTGTGTGTGTGGGTGCGTATATATACATATATATATATATATATATATATATATATATATATATATATATATATATACGAAAACATAGACACAGAGACATACATACATATATATATATATATATATATATATATATATATATATACATATGCGTTCACACACATAACACACCCTGCCACATCACAGTACCAGTGCATGGGCTGGCAACACCGGAATAGATCCTATCAACTATATATCCTCCCCGTATTGTATTTGTTTTCTTCCTATTGAAAAAGAATTTATCATTGACGAACGAAAGAATGATTGAACAGGAATACTGCAGTTAATGAAGCATGAATTTATAAACCGTTTACGGTAATGTCCCTTGGCAGCACTTAACTTATAAATAAGTCTTCCTGATTAAAGTAACAACTCTCATAATCATCGCTGTTTGTGACCGTCAGTACCATCTTACCACCTAACCACCACCATTATCATTATTATCATCATCAGCAACATCATCGTCGTCGTTATCAGCAACGTGTAAACCAGCAACGTTTTGACTTGTTTGTATCAAGCTATCGTTCGAAAATGTGCTGTTTTGTTATTCTGTTATTCTGGTATATTGTAAACAACGATTGTGTCTGATTTAGTCAATGACAGTTTATCCTTCTTGGCCATGAAGTTATAAACAGCTGGTACGGGTGTGTAAATACGGAATTGTTCTTAGACAAAATAATAGCGAAGTTAGACGTTCAAGTCCTATTGTGGAGCAAAGACGCTAACCTTGCAAGCGCTAGTCATCATCGTCTTCACCAATATCACCAGCGGAAGCAAAACTATTAGTGGCGAGCAGGCAGAATCGTAAACACGCCGGGAAAAATTCTTAGCAGTATTTCGCCCATCTCTACATTCGGAATTCAAATTCCGCCGAGGTGTGCGTGCACACACCTTTTCTATGCATATATGATGTGAAAATCCAGCTATATTCATGATAATGCTTAAGGGACAACTGCAAAATGAAGCAATAGTTCCTCTGGTTATGTAGCCAGGCAAAGTAAAAGAACGCTAATCGCTCATTGGTAGCTGATTACAACTCCTTTTCAACTGCCCAGTTAGTACGAACGCAAGCAAATTATATAACAGTTAATAACGAAGCTTGCGTCTAAATAGTTAATATAAAATCAAGTTAAATATACAAGTGTCAGTAAAGTAATCATCACATCAAGGTTACCAATGTCGAAAATAGATATTTGTAGTAATGTAGAAAATTACAGACTATGGATTAATAGAAAGATTTTATCCTGTAGAAAACTTCGAATGGAATACATTTTCTGTTTCACTAGTCGTCGAGTGCAACTAGTTTGGGTGACAAAAATAACGCTATATTATCAAGTCTTCCGCCGAGGTCGACTCTGCCTTTCATCCTTTCAGGGTCAATAAATTAAGTACTAGTTGCGTAATGGGGTAGATCTAATCGACTGTCCCCACACCCCATAAATGTCGGGCCTTGTGCTTAGAGTAGAAAAGAATATTATAAAGTCTTAAGGCAGCGAGCTGGCACAAATCGTTACCACCCCGGGTGAAATGCTTAACGACATTTCGTCCGTCTTCACGTTCTGAGTTCAAATGCCACTGAGGTCGACTTTGCCTTTCATCCTCTTGGAGCCGATAAAATGGGTGCGTTGAGCACTGAGATTGATATAATCAACTTACATACTCCTCCAAAATTGCTGGCCTTGTGCCAAAATTGAAATCAGTATTATGAAGTCTTAATTCTGCCTAAATGGTAACTCTGTCAAAGCAAGTATTTAGATTAGAGAAGACGGCTCAATGTTCGTGAGCGACTAATAGCATCTGTTGGTGTGCTCGGTGGTCATCTTCTTCAAGTGCTTAACGGAATGCGTTGTTAAAAGAAATGTGACTTGAGAAGTTTATGTGCGCGCATGCACACACATACATACACACACACATACACACACACACACACACGCACACACACACACACACACGCACTTATACACACACATGTACACTAACACTTTCACAAAAATATTAAAATGGAATACATAAGTACGTGTGTGCGTGTGTGTGTGTGGTGTATATGTGTATGTTTGTGTGAGTGTCTGTGTATCTGATGTGGTGTGTGGTGTGTGTGTATGAGTGTGTGTGTGTAAAGCACCCTGGAAATAATGGGCTTTTACTGGTTACTAGACGTGTATGTACGAATGTTATTACGTGTATACATACATATGTGTATATACGAGTACACAAATATATATACACGTGGATGTGTATACAAAATTGTCTATATATTTTCGTGTCTATACATATGAGCATACACACACAATGTGACGATCCACTTATTTACGCGTTTTCAATTTTTCAAGCTGGATTTTTTTTTAGTGGCTCTTCTTCTTAAATGCTAAAGTAACGTTAATCGCTCATACGTTGGTGTTTAAAACTCAATTAACTCGTCCAATTAAATTTGGCGCAACCAAAATCACAATGTAACGTAGTTTGTAATGAAACATTGGTTTTAACAAGGAGTGATTATCACATTCCAATTACAAATGAAATGATTGATACATTTCGTAAATTAGTTAATTCCCTAGCTGTTCGACGCTCTTTTCTACAACTTTGCTGTAATTTGGCATTGCTACACCTATTATTAAAACGCCATTTTCAGTTCTGTCATCAAGAATTATGTCAAACCTGTTATTTTATTTTCTCTCTTGTGATCTGTCTGTGAGCTAAAGTTCCATGGAATTTTTTCCTTTGTCTTCTTCTAAGACACGTGGAGAGAGTTTAAGCAAAGTGGTTATGTGTCTTCAGAACCGTATAACTTTATTGTTTTCTCAAATATATTTTGACCGTCTCTAATGTTTGACATACTGATATGATATTGTATGGTGGTTCTAAAAATGATATACTACATAGGTAGTAAAAGGTAACTACCCTCTTCAGTCATGAAAGACCATGGGATTGCACCTAGAAAGTTACCCTCCGAAGCACAAGTCCAGCAAGGTTGTTTATAGAAAACCAGCAGTCGCCCATGCGTACCAGCCTCTTCCCTTCTTCACGCTACCGATGTTATCCAAGGGAAAGGCAAAGGCCAATACAGCTTGGCACCAGTGAGTCGCAACTGATTTCTACAGCTGAGTGAACTGGAGCAACGTGAAATAAAGTTTCTTGCTCAAGAACACAACATACAACCCGGTCCGCGAATCGAACTCACTACCTCTAACCACTAAGGTGGTATGTGTCATCTATGTCATGAGAATTATAGATACAGTAATCTCTCGACTATCGTGGGGGTGTTACGTTCCAAAAACGCCCCGCGATAGGTGAAAATCCGCGAAGTAGAAACAGTACTGTACTGTATATATTTTTGTTAGTTTTATAATTTGTATATATTTATTTTATTATAAATGCAAAACAATACCACGGAGGAATCGACATAAGTTTAAATAATAAACCGCGATAGGTGAACCGCGATAGGTGAACCGCGATAGGTGAACCGCGATATGGAGAGGGATTACTGTATTACTCTCAATAGTCTTTGTGGTGAAAGTCTTTTTATTCTGCCAGCTGAATGTTGCATGTGCTTAGTCTCATGCTAAACCTAATCCCATGAGACATGTGGCCAAAAACATTCCAGCTGTAACATTCCTATATTTTCTTCAGATAGAGTATACCTAACAAGGAGAAATTAGAAAACATTGCTACAGAAGAGCTAAATGAGTAGTATTAAAAAGTAAGTTCGATTCCAGATATAGGAAATATAAATACACTAAACAACTGTTTCGACATAATAAACTGGAAGTTAAGTGAGTTGAAAGCTTAGATGGAAAATGCAACTAAGGAAATAGTAACAGCTTTCCGAAGCAATCGCTTTAAGCAGATATAGATAATACATAGAGAAGACGTGGTTTGATACAAATAGAGAACTTCTACAAAGTAACAGCGTAAGGGTTATAGATATTATTAAAAACCAAACTCACTTGTATAGACACACGTACATATACAGAAAACTTTGTATATACATTCCCGTGCGGGTGACACGTAAAAGCACCCACTACACTCTCTGAGTGGTTGGCGTTAGGAAGGGCATCCAGCTGTAGAAACTCTGCCAAATCAGACTGGAGCCTGGTGTTGCCATCCGGTTTCACCAGTCCTCAGTCAAATCGTCCAACCCATGCTAGCATGGAAAGCGGACGTTAAACGATGATGATGATTCACATGTATAAAAACGCAGCGAACTGTAGGAGTCGTTAAGTCACAGGATAGAATGCCTTGCAGTATTTGTTCCGATTCTTTATGCTCTGAGTTCAAATACTGCTCAAGTCAATCTTACGTGTTTCATCCATTCGAAGTCGATAAACTGCATCAATCTAGAGCTGCAGACTGGCGGAACAGTGAGAATATCGGATCAGATATATTGCAATATCTATTCCGGCTCTTTGCGCTCTGATAGCAACACCTATGACGATACTTGTCCTAAGCTGTATTGGCTCAATTTGATGGTCTTTCTTTCAGATAAACATAGGCAGCAGGGAGAGGGGAAGACTTGCAATCTGCTCCAGAATCCGGCAGCTACTAGTGACCTTAGTTTCTGTCTAAGTAGATATTCTACGGCATGCTAGAATAAAGTGACTCACCACATTACCGTCTATGGCTTGGCTGATTCTTTCTGACGATTAGAATATATGGTTTGACAGGACTGGGGTTCCTATCATCAAATTATTCAAAAAAGGGCCTGAGAACACGCATCAAAATGATGCAAACACAGAGACAATCGACAAATTCCGATAAAGCAAAAACAGAAATAGTTACTTATGTTGCATGACTACTTCTATTAATTTTTTTCCTTGAATGAGAGCTGGTTTCTAACAAAGGGAAAAAAGCTCTGGAATTTGGATAACAGTAGCGTTAATTACTTTTTTACTCTTTTACTTGTTTCAGTCATTTGACTGCGGCCATGCTGGAGCACCGCCGTTTTAGTCAAGCAAATCGGCCCCAGCACTTATGCTTTGTAAGCTTAGTACTTATTCTATCAGTCTCTTTTGCCTAACCGCTAAGTTACGGGGACGTAAGCGCACCAGCATCGGTTGTCAAGCGATGTTGGGGGGACAAACACAGACACACAATCACACACACACACGTATATATATATACATATACATATATACGACGAGCTTCTTTCAGTTTCCGTCTACCATATCCACTCACAAGGCTTTGGTCGGCCCGAAGCTATAGTAGAAGACACTTGCCCAAGGTGCCACTCAGTGGGACTGAACCCGGAACCATGTGGTTGGTAAGAAAGCTACTTACCACACAGCCACTCCTGCAATTATCTAACTTTAGAAAGTTTTGCAAATTTTTGCTTTTCCACTTACAGATTGTAAAGTTCGTGTTAACCGGTCTCTTTCCAAACCCGAAAAACCATTCTTTTCCAGATTGTTTTTTAGACATTTACATTTACTTACATTGTTAATTGCACTAATGATTATAGATGCAAAAGTGAATTTAATATCAAGATAGAGGTTTAGAAACAGCTGTCCATAAATATTCTCCTTCTGACTAATATTGAAAGACATGTTCACATCTGCCGGGCAGCTAACCTATGTAGTCATACATGATTTTTCTTTCCCTTCTCCCGAATACCTATATCAGTCCTGTTATGTTTCCTCCTGGAAAAATGATCTGAGGAAAATATTCTCCCAATATTCCTTGTGTTGATGATATGTATTCAATAACAGAGATATTGTTTATATTTATCCCAAGACAACCCTTTCAGAGGATAATACTGTTTATTGTTTAGCCACAACACCATGTCGTAGTAGAAGATAGTACGTCGGAGATATTTTTGGACACATGCTGATTACATGTGACATGTTTCCCATTGAAGAGATACTAAATGAAATTTGCGGTGCATTTTGAGAGCTTAAGCGCTTCACTGTCCCCTTGGTTCATTAGGTATTGCATAAATACGGATCTGTCTATCGGCCGAGTCCATAGTAATGACTGTCCCGCTGCCCTCCTTTAATCTGGCAAGCAAGGCAGTTTTCCTTTGCTTAGTGACTAGCGAAAGCCGTTGTCTGGTGGACGAAGGTGAAAGGCATGAGGACAGATACATTCCCCTGAGGTAGAGGTCTCATGGACATTCTTAAGTAACACTTAAAAACGAAATTGAGGGTCGAGAGGGGAATGCTGTCCTCGAGTGAGTTTACTGAAAGGTGGGTGAAAATTGCGAAAATGGCAAGAGTGGATGGTACCTCTCTAAGGGAATAGGAGAGAGCACTTGCCCTGGGTGTTCAGGGAGATCTTGGACGGTGGGGTTTCTCAATTACCCTTAGAGGTCATCCTGTATCAGGAGGATTACATCACTATCATTCCCCACCAACATTTTTTTTTTACTTTTGTATATTATGTATATTTCCCTTCCTTTTCATTGTATACTGTGTATACTTACTTTTTCTTTTGTTATTTATTTATTCATTTCATTATATGTAAACCCCAACGCTTTGTGTCTGTCTTTGTATTGTTCCCCTCATCCTCCGTGCTGGTGGCAAATAAAGGAAATCATTATTATTGTTACTGTTGTTGTTGTTAATATGATTACTTAATATCAGTTTGATACGTCCCAATCCAACATGAAGTTTCGTAGCCTCACCAAACGATCTTATCTCGTTGGTTTAGGCAACCGAATGCAGACATAGAGGAAGTTCAAGATTTGTTACTGGAGATTGGGCTACTATTGGTCAAGTCGAGTCATATGGCGCTGTTGATAATGGTATTGAAACATCAGCGACATCACATAGAAATCTCAATCTGTATTTCTCGATTTGCATGGTTGGAAGGATGTTGGTGGCGCCTCGCTGTGTAGGTAATACTGTGAGAATCTTTAGCGACATCAGCTTCCATTATGGGCTTGTGTGGGGGGAGTGGTATACGTGCTGCATGAGTGCGTGTATGTATGTATGTATGTATGTATAGATCGCTAGATAAATACATACATACATACATACCTTTATGTATGTATAGTGTGTACGAATGTGTGACGGAGGGACAAAAAGACAGACAGATAGGCTCAGTGTGTGTGTGTGTGTGTGTGTGTGCTTAATGACTATTATTAGAGAAGATACAAGTTGTTTCGGTGCCACCATCTTAATAATCTAATCTAAAAGAAACAGAGGCAGGGCCATTAATGTCATACCAATAATTAAAGCACTTATCAAATCCGATACATTAGTATTTACTTTGTTATTGGAAACCATTTTATTATACAAGTCATTAATAATTATTGCAAATGACTATACGCTCAACAGATTTTTCTGGACTATAGTGTTACGAGTTTTATTGACATAACTTAAGAAAATTTGTATTTATATTAAATGATTAATAATATAATGTGACATTACTGCTTGTCTTAAAATTATTAGTGGCGTCAGAAGAAAGATGTTTTAGCTCAAAATTGAAAGTGGATTACGAACTAAGTTAAATATGATTTAACCCAGCAATACGTTCACCCCAATATAGATTTTCATATGATAAAATATACACATTGAGAAGAGGAAGTACTGCTACATTCTGGTCAAAAGACACAGAATTGAATGTTTTACTTTATTTTTAACGTTGCTTGAAAAGGTATGGCGATCAAGTTTCTCGTTTTTCTCTTACATATGTGTATGTGTGAGTGTGTGTGTATTTATCTATATATATATATATATGTATCTATGCATGTATATAAATTTATGTATGTATGTATGTATATATGCGAGTATATATAGATGATATATGTATGATATACGTATATACATGATATACAAATATGTATATGTACATATGTATGCGTATGAGTATATATGTGTGTGTGCGTACATATAAGTATGATTGTATGTGTTTATGTGTGTGTGTATATATATATATATATATATATATATATATATATATATATACTAGCTGACGTGCCCGGTGATTCCCGGAATAGCAGGGCTTATCCCTTGGTTCCGTTCTCATAACTGTTTTACTAATCCAATAACAACAATACAAAGTATGTGGTCCTTAAAACGGATTTTGTCCATTTACAGAGAATACCGAACTGTCTTAAACAGGATCTTGTTTTTAGAAATTCCCAATAAATTATGAATACGCAAATTGTGAATTCAGTTATGTAATAACCAAATGTGGAATTGCTTTGACCTGCCATAGCTTGCACTCGAGTGTCCAGGTCAAGTAATGCCGCATTGTAAATAGCGTTATTGAATGTGGAAATTTCCGCTGAGGCTTACCTTTGAATCCTTTCTAGATGTCTTCTGCTATACTGGTTTTGTGGATCACCTAAAGTTTCTGAGGTTCACGCAAGCCACATATCATCAACATGATAGGAAATAGCTGGCGCAGTTGACTTAGTGCTGTACTAACAGCTGCCGGATCTATTTCAAAACGGGGGCACCAGTATTTTCTTAACGAAACACTAACGAAACACTTTGAAACTTGGGACACTGGTAGAATGTGTCATATAAAACATCTTTTACTCTTAGTCTTCTTAACAAAAAAACGTACATCGCAAGTTATTTCATGTTAAAGTTGTCGTATTTCTGTAATTTCAACCAATCACTGACGTCTATTCAGCTGAATAGAGTTACTGCTGGGCGGTCATAAAAATGTTATTCCCTGTGACATATTTCATCCGGTTTAATCGTAATTTATACGCATATATTGTTTATATAATAAATTACGCTGTGCGTATCTATGTGTGTAACAATTTTAGAGTTCGGATTCTAGAGTTAGGGTTAGTTTTAGGGTTAGGGTTAGGGTTAGGGTTAACAGTCTAGTTAGGGTTAGGGTTAGGGTTAGGGGATTAATACAATATACACCGTTACAGCGCTAACTGTTTTCAACTGAATAGACGTCAGTGATTAGTAGAAATTATTGAAATAAGACAATTTTTTACATGAAATAAATTCGAATACAAAAATTGCTTTCTGTTCTATAACACAAGATAGATAAGTATACGAAGTTTGAAAGTCTTTCGGTACCAAAAACACTACATAAAACATAAATGAAAACTGGTGCCCCCGTTTTGAAATAGATCCCAGCTGCCTCCTCCAGTGTCTGGTCCCAGTGGGCATCGTCCTTAAGTAGTCCATGTTTGGCGCAGGCTTCTCTATAGATTGTACAGGCTCCCCATTGTGTCTTCGAAAGTCTGTGAATGATGTAGGACCTCTGACAGTGTGTAGTAGTAGATGCAGAAAGAAGCACTCCTGCTGATTAGGGTGCACACTGTACACCCGCCCTATTGCCCCACTTCTGAAGACAGCATCTTCTTCCCAGCCCTGAATGCGTGTTCCTTGCTTGCGTCTGTTCCATCTATTGTGTGCCTAGGTCATGGTACACGGGGAACTCTACATACAACAGTGTTCGAGCATAATTTGAAGAAAGCTGTCAAAGTGGTCTCTCATAGATTCAGAACTACGTTTCGAGCATTGTCTTCTGTGAAATATACACGCTGGCCATTTTCAAGATGTACAGATAGATTTTAAGAAGGTGTTCCTACATGTAAACAGGCTGTGACCTTTGTGTTGACAGTGCATTTGTCTAAAAGCAAAAGAGTTCTTCCTGAAGCGCTTGTCAATTGGCTGAAGTGACATGAAAGGCATCGTCATTCATGGTATATTTGTGAATAAGTCACTAACCGAAATAAGTGGATCTATTGTTTAAGAAAATACTATTTACTTGTTTAACGTTTGTACTGGATAAATTGCGAAAATAACTCTAATAGTTCAAATACTAAGAAATAAGCATAGTCAATTTGATTTATACCAAATAATATAGGAAAATGAATAGGTTATTTCCCTTTGCTGTTAAAATAAGATATATTAGTTTTATATAGGGATTCCTTCCAGGGGCCCTACTATCGACTTTTTCAGCAATCTGAGTATGCCATGGGGTTTCCAGACATAAGTTCTACTCACGTGCCAAGTTTCATCAAAATCGATACAACGATGTGGGAGAGGTTAGCTAACAACCCCGCAAACAAACACACCCACAGACAGAATTTTCTACATATGTAGTAGATATATATATCATGCACTGTTCCGTGATAGAAAATTCAACAAAAAAACGTACTCTATCTGGTGAGGCGCAATACATGTCTTTTTTTTAACCTTCACCGTTTTCTATATGCTGTCTTCTCGGTTTTTCGCGTTTCTTCTCTTATTCAATTTTTTTTTAGTTCGGTATGATATATGGTTTGTGCCTGATGATATGTTTGAGATATTTCTCAACATATGAAACTATTAGTAGCACTGAAAGACATATACTGTGTCCTTTAAATAAATTATATATATATATATATATATATATATATATATATATATATATATATATATATGTGGGAGAATATACAAAAAATAACAACAGACGAGGACAGGTGGTGTAAATAACAAAAGTATATATTAGTATGACGCTCGGGAATACGGAAAGTCTTTGACGTTTCGAGCTACGCTCTTCAACAGAAAGAATACGGAGACAAGGAAAAAACACGGAGAAAAAAAATTGAATAGTGTTCAGTCAACGGCCAATCATATATATGCCCTCTTGTCAATACAGATACGAGTAATACATATTTCACCATAGGTCTGCTTGATCGGGGCTAGACTTGTAAATTTGAAGAAAACTAATTGATAGGACTTTACCAATACATCAGGAACGTTAATGAAGTTAAAAAGCATTGCATGGGGGTTGGGTCGCTGTGTTTGCGCCTTGCAGTACGACAGTCAACAGTAAGTTGTTTAAGGGAATAAACATTTGGGTATATCTAAAATATTCTACAACGGAAAATCAAGTGAGCGTTACAGTTCATCATCAAGCATGACCAAACAAGGACGTGCAAAGAGTTTCAATAAATCGTATTCCAAACTATAGTTACATATGGTATATCCGCAAAAAGCGTCTTGTTGACGGCCGTTGTCATGAAAGTTGAACCAAAATAGCTTTGAAAATGTTTTAGAATAACCAGAAATGACACTGTATACATGTAAATGTATGTTGAAATGTTACATTTTCGATATTGACATTGGGACAATTTCTTCTAAATCTATTCAGTGTTGACGTGAACATGAAACTTTTTCTCGCGTATATCATATTTATTGTTTTGTAACGCACGTCACACCTGGTAATTGAGAATTGTGACCAGACATTGTTGTCCAGCAAACTCATTAACATAACACTTTTTGAAATTTCAAGCTCCATGCACATAAACAGCATGAGACCTTTTATGCAGCTCTGGAGAAATCCAGATGAATTAGCAGTTAATATTTTCAGGGGGGAAAATGTTTCTCGGATCTTCTTCAAGATAAATCCCAGGTAAAAAAAAAGAAAAAAATTTGTTTAATTCTTCCCAAGGTAAACAAAATTTTAATGTAAAAGATGGATAAATAAAATTCTTGTAAATGTTCAAGTATTACAATTTAAATATTTTTTCTACTCTAGACACAAGGCCCGAAATGTTTGGGGAGGGGACCAGTTGATTAGATCGACCCAGTACGCAACTGGTACTGAATGTATCGACACCGAAAGGATGAAAGGCAAAGTCGACCTCGGCGGAATTTGAACTCAGAACATACCGCTAAGCATTTCACTTTGTGTGCTAACGTTTCTGCCAGCTTGCCGCCATATTACAACTTCAATGTTTCATAATTTGTCTCCAATTTTCACGTTCGTCACACGAGAATGGCCCCGAGGCAAATAGACAGCCATTGTTTCATTACCAATTACTTTCAGCAGCTGCGGAATGAAGGAATACGACTGATAAAACTAGCTGTATACAGCCCTCTTAATATTTGTCGGATTACGGGCAAAATGCTTAGCAGCATTTTGTCCCTTACGTTCTGAGTTCAGGTTCCGCCGAAGTCGAATTTGCCTTTTATCATTTCGGGGTTGTGTTACGCACTGGAGTCGGTGTAATCAACTAGCCTCCTCCCTAAAAATTTTAGGCTTTGTGCCTATAGTAGTAGTAGTAGTAGTAGTAGTAGTAGTAGTAGTAGTAGTAGTAGTAGTAGTAGTAGTGGTGGTGGTGGTGGTGGTAGTAGTAATAGTAAAGCAACGGGCTGGCAGAGTCCTTAGTACGCCGGATTAAGTGGCCTAGTAGTATTTTGCTCGTCTTCATGTTCTGAGTTCAAATTCCACCTAAGTTAACTTTGGCTTTTATCCTTCTGGGGTCGATGAAATAAGTACCAGTTTAGTACTGGAGTCGATATAATCGACTTATATCTCTCCCGCAAGATTTCTGGCATTCTGCCAAAATTTTAAACTATTATTTTAAAGTCAGATGGAGCAGAAGTTAAGCTCTTAAACATAATGAAAACAATGATAGCACATTCCATTTCGGAGTTATTTCATCTGTGATTCTAGAAATGTTCCTATTTACTGATCAGCGGATGAACATTTTGTCATGTAAACATGTTTTTAATAAAAATTTTAAATTAAAAAGAATCAGCGAGTTTTGAATTTCAAGGGACATTACTTCTATGAGATATTTCTTGCAAGGGAAGTAACTCATACATGCTTTGACAACCATAATGCAAACAATTATTTAAGGTGAAGATCTATTTCTTATACAAATTAACAGTTGAACATATAAATGATATATGAAATTAATTATGTATAAAATACATTTTAGATATTTCGAAATAAAAAGTTAGTTCAATAATTAACGGTAATTTAGAATTACATTAAGTTAAAATCTGTAAATTATTGCTCAGATTCAGATGTAGGTACAGTTCCATGGCACCTAATTATGACTATAACAGACCTAACCTCTACGAACTGATTTTTTGTTTCAAATACTTTCAAATTAAAATCGATTTTTAAAAATGTAATTATCCTTATATTTTCGTATGGTGGGTGGATTCTCAGTCAGTTGTCATGATGAACATTGAGTTGTTCGATCCAACGAGTTCCTGTTCGTAAAATTTATATGTAAATGAGTGAGTGTTCCCACAGACATGTGAACATTTTAACGTAACTATCAGTTCGAGTCTGCTTGACACTTTGTGACAAGGGTGGACGTTTGAATCGATCCTAATGCTTAACTAGAACTTTATTTATCGACCTGAAAGAATAAAAGGCAAAATTGATCTCAACGTGATTTCAATTCAAAGTAGAGAGCCAGAAGGAATAACAAAACACATTTTATTACTTTTCATTTAAAAGCCATTGGGATATTTTCAATGAATTGGTTTTAATAAGTTATTAGGAAATTCGAGACGAAGAAGATTTTTGTTTTTGAACATCGTGGTTTGGGGTTCACTCCCACAAAGCGGCACTTTGGGCAAGTGTCTTCAACTATAGCTACGAAATAACAAAAGCCTTGTAAGTGAATTTGACAAAAGAGTCTGATAGAATAGGTACCAAACTTTAAATTAAGCCTAGGGATTAAATTGCTTGGCAAAACCCTTCAAAAAGTTACCCTAGCGCGGCCGCAGTCCAATGACTCAAACAAATAAAAGGTAAAAGATTAAAGAGAATAAACAACTGTATTTTTTCTCTTACGGAGATGTTTTCAGTTGTTATTTGGTAATGGTGACAAATCAGCTAGAGACAGAAATAGTTTTAATAAATCAAGAATTTAATATGTTTGATATATTTATATTTCTCTATTTTGTTCTTATTGGCCACTCTGAGTTATTTCACTTAGTTCATTTTTATTTAATTTAAGCAAATGACCTTGGACATAGATGTGTTCTACATGTTCTTTGCTTATTTTTAATCACTTTTGAATATACATTATTTACATTATTTACATTTCACGGATATTTGTCCTTATCTTGTTTGTTGTTAACACAACGTTTCGGCTGATATACCCTCTAGCCTTCATTGGGTGTCTTGGGGAAATTCCAAACCTGGGTTCTCATTCTTAAGGTATTTTTCGATGTTGTTGTTGTTGTTATTATCATTATTATTATTATTATTATTATTATTATTATTATCATTATTATTATTCAGGTCACTGCCTGGAATCGAACTCGGAATCTTTTGGTTAAGAGCGCGGGTTACTAACCCCAAGATTCCGAGTTCGATTCCAGGCCTGAATAATAATAATAATAATAATAATAATAATAATAATAACAACAACAACATCGAAAAATACCTTAGGAATGAGAACCCAGGTTCGAAATTTCCGCAAGACACCTGATGAAGGCTGGAGGGTATATCAGTCGAAACGTTGTGTTAACAACAAACAAGATAAGGACAAATATCCGTCTAATGTAACTAATGTACATAATTCTTCATCTCTTAAATATAGAACTGTACTTATGAATATGTTTAAATTACTTGACTGCTCGAGACAGAGTAGGACAATTATCGCACTGAAGATGCCTACTGAGGCAGAAACACGTATCCACGGCTGACCTCTTATCCCCAAACAATAAGCCTTTTACGTCCTTAATTGCATGTCATCTATAGAGATTTGCTTGATTCTTGAGATAATATCCTCCTATTAAATGGAGTTGTTCTCAAATACCATTTCGTTCTTAATAATTTCTCTTAGCTCATTATCATATACGTATATACGAGTGGGTGGAGGCGCAATGGCCCAGTGGTTAGGGCAGCGGACTCGCGGTCATAGGATCGATTCCCAGACCGGACGTTGTGAGTGTTTATTGAGCGAAAACACCTAAAAGCTCCACGAGGCTCCGGCAGGGGATGTTGGCGAACCCTGCTGTACTCTTTCACCACAACTTTCTCACATTCTTACTTCCTGTTTCTGTTGTGCCTGTAATTCAAAGGGTCAGCCTTGTCACACTGTGTCACGCTGAATATCCCCGAGAACTACGTTAAGGGTACACGTGTCTGTGGAGTGCTCAGCCATTTGCACGTTAATTTCACGAGCAGGCTGTTCCGCTGATTTGATCAACTGGAACCCTCGACGTCGTAAGCGACGGAGTGACAACATATACGAGTGGGTGCTGAAAAGTTCCTGGTCTTAGGTAAAAGAAAATACAGGAAGATCCGTTAATAATGATTCTATTCAACATATTCCCCTCTCAGATTCACACACTTATTGCAGTGATCCTTCAGTGTTTCCAAGCCCTGTAAAAGAACTCGGAAAGTTGAGCCTCCAACCACGCCTTTCGCAACACCTTTAAAGCTAGTGTGTGTGTGTGTGTGTGTGTGTGTGTGTGTGTGTGTGTGTGTGTGTGTGTGTGTGTGTGTGTGTGTGTGTACACCAGTGAGTGGACCAACGAAAAGCAGAGGGACTCAACACATTTCGTAAGAATTATATATATCAGATAGGTATCTGAATGAGATAGGTTTCTGTAAGAAGCCTATGAAACTAGCATGGGGCCAAGTCAAACATTTAGATAAAAACAGCAACAACAACATCAACAATAATAATAATAATCCTTTCTACTAAAGGCACAAGGCCTGAAATTTGGGGAAGAAACTTAGTCGATTACATCGAACTCATTATTCAACTGGTACTTACTTTATCGACTCCGATAGGATGAAAGGCAAAGTCGACCTGGACGGAATTTGAATTCAGAAGTTAGACGGACGAAATACCGCTAAGCATGTTGCCCGGTGTGCTAATGATTCTGTCAGCTCGCCGCCTTTACAATAATCTTTTCTACTCTAGGCACAAGGCCCGACATTTTGGGTGAGATCGACCCCAGTACGCAACTGATACTTAATTTATCGACTCCGAAAGGACAAAAGGCAAAGTAACCTCGGCGGAATTTGGACTCAGAACGTAAAGACAGACAAAATACCGCTAAGTATTTCGAACGGCGTGCTAACGTCTCTTATTTCTTTATTGCCCACAAAGGGCTAAATATAGAGGGGACAAACAAGGACAGACAAACGGATTAAGTCGATTACATCGACGCCAGTGCGTAACTGGTGCTTTTTTAATCGACCACGAAAGGATAAAAGGCAAAGTCGACCTCGGCGGAATTTGAACTCAGAACGTAACGGCAGACGAAATACCGCTAAGCCTTTCGCCCGGCGTGCTAACGTCTCTGCCAGCTTGCCGCCTTTACACCAACAACAACAACAACAACAACAACAACAACAACAATAATAATAATAATAATAATAATAATAATAATAATAATAATAATAATAATAATAATAATAATAATATGAATTTTTTTTTTTTTTTCTTTTTTTTGACGGGGTTGAGTAGTCGATTACATTAACCCTAGTCTTTCACTGGTACTGAATTAATCACCCCCGAAAGATTGAAAGGCAAAGTCAACCCCGGCGGAATTTGAACTCAGAACGTAAAGACGGAGGAACAATGATAATAATAACACACACACACACACGCACACACACACACACACACACACACACACACACACACACACACACACACACACATATATATATATATATATATATATATATATATATATATATATATATATATATATATATATATATATATATATATATATATATATATATATATATATATATATATATATATATATATATATATATATATAAACAAATAGGTAACAAGAATATCAAGGTATTATTTCTTATTCACTTTTTATTCACCTTTATTCGTGCTGTGCGGATAATACCAGACTGACATGGTGCCTCAACTTAACTACCTAATTCAACTGAATCTTAATTATTTCTCATATATATATATATACATATATATATATATATATATATATATATATATATATATATATATATATATATATATATATATATATATATATATATATATAAATTAATAGTTATCGCCAAGCCAACATGGCAGTCCCAAAATTAGGACGAATACTGCCGTGGATTAGTTCCAAGAGGCCATCGCCTCTAGCTAACTATGTGACACACGAACCTGTGTCCTTTATAACCTTTGAACCTGTGTCCTTTATAACCTTCGAAGGTTATAAAGGATACAGGTTCGTGTGTCACATAGTTAGCTAGAGGCGATGGCCTCTTGGAGCTAATCCACGGCAGCATTCGTCCTAATTTTGGGACTGCCATGTTGGCTTGGCGATAACTATTAATTTCCAGTACCGCTGCCGTAGACTCCTTTAGAGAGACTTAGAAATATTAATAACTCTCTCTCTCTCTCTCTCTTTATATATATATACATATATATATATATATATATATATATATATATATATATATATATATATATATATATATATATATATATATATATATATATATATATATATATACAGGGTGCGGTTAATAAACTGTCGTCTTTATTACCCAAAAATGGAAATAACACTGACATCATAAAGATATCTTGAAATACTAAAAGATTAAATTTATTCAATAAAATCTCCATTTGCTTCAACCACGGTCTCCAGACGACTTCGGAAACTCCTACAACTCTCCTGGACGGTCTCCTTGTTTAAGGTGGTGAATACTGCCATAATCCTTGCTTTCAGTTCATCTTTGATGTTACAAGGAGTTTTGTAGGTCTCTCGCTCAGCTGTACCCCATATACAATAATCAAGGAGTTTACAGTCTGAAGAGTTCGGTGGCCAGATGTTAAGGGTGATATGGTCGCAGAAATTGTCTGTCAACCATGACTAGGTTATCCTGCTTGTGTAGCATGATGCAGAGTCCTGTTGCCAGACATAGGGTCTTCCACCAGCCGCCGTCTTCACCCAGGGCAGCACTACCTCCTCCAGGCACTTGATATAGGCCTCCGTGTTGAGCCTGAGACCGTGAGGGAAGATGAATGGAGGCATAACGTGACCAGCACTAGTGATCTCTCCAAACACCATGATGTAGACTGAATGTTTGATTTTTATCACTCTTGGTACATGTTCTCAGGCTGCACTGTCCTCAGATTGACACTCAAACACTCTGAAATGTTCGTATTGGAGCTTCCGGCGCGAATGCCAAGCAGTACAGCATGTAGTTTTCAAAATTTCTAGCAGAGTGAATTGCGTCGTGGTGATGTTTTTCTCACAAACGGTACCCAACTGACCCTAACATACTGTATATGGGTACAGGACGTTACCAACAGTAAACAACAGGAAATTAATAAAGAAAATGCGTAGAATATACACGTTTAGTTTTTCTTTTTTCTTTTTCAGGCTTATTATGAATTTCTTAAAATTTCTAGTCTTGGATAATCGTGTATAGCACTATTTCCGGTTTCACATTACATTTTCAAAAGTGTATGGAGCTGCGTCACGATTTATGTCTATTTTGGTCGTTGTTATAAAAATAGTTCGTTTTAAAAGTAGGAATGTGGCTCAGAACGCTATTTATAAACGTACAAATTAATTGGTCAACGTTGATGTATTAAGCTCATGTGACAGTCGCACGAGAAGGTCACATAAAAACTTTTCTCCATTGAATATGTCATACGACACTTAGAAGAGAGAGATATGAATAAGTGATAATTGTTTTCATAAAAGCGTTATAAATAATTATTGTTTATTACTCTGTCGAAGAATAATGTTATCAGTGTTAGTTCCTTCCCATTGAACACTGCTTAAAGAGATTTTTGAAGATAGATTGAGTTGGCTATGTACTGACTTGGAGAACTCTCCTCGCGTTACACATCGAAGGGCCTTTTTTATGTCCAAAATATCGTAATATTACAAACGGAATTTTAGCCATTTCTACATCTTTTTAACGTTCTGAGTTCAAATTTTGCCGAGATCGACTTTGCCTTTCATCCTTTCAGAATCGATGTAATCTGCTAGTTCCATCCCTCAGCACAAATTTTCAGGCTTTGTGTCTTGTACAGAAACGATTATCATTATTTTTTATCATCATCATTATCACCATAAGGAGGCGAGCCGGCAGAATCCTTAGCGCATCGGAGAAAATGTTTTGCGCCATATATTCCGACATTACGTTATGAGTTCAAATTCCATCAAGTCGAATTCGCCTTTCATCTTTACAGAGTCGATAAAATAGCAACCGGTCGAGATGGCATCGATGTAATCAACTTTCCCAACCACCAAAATTTCAGGCTTTGTACCTTTGATAGAAAAGATTAGATTATCATCAGCATCATATTCTTGCCTTTTTTGTTTTAGTTGATCCACTCAGAAGTGCTTATTTTACTATGATAGTCTAAATGGCATTTGAATTTTGAATGCACAGACACTGAATAATGAAAAGTATCTCCATGATGCTCTCACACAATTCCACCAATACACCACCCACTGGGATGGTACTTTATTTATCGACCTCAAAACGATGAAGACTAAGTTGACCTCAGTGGAACACTGAATATTCTACCGACACGCTGCCTGTATAAAATATTACTTAACTGTCAAACCGTTCACCGTTTATTGAGGGATATCTCCGAATATGAGATGTCTCACAGCTGACAAATACGGACAGAACTCTTGTTAATTAAGCCAGCAGTTTTCTTTTGTTTGACTTTCTAAATTTATGAATTAAAATACATTCGTTTTGTTTTTGTTTTTTAAGTTAATAGTTCTTATTTCCCATTACGGTTGTAATTTTAACCTCCTTCAGCAATCAGGTTATTCTGGCAAATGCCTTATCTTCGAAACGGCTAGTTAGAATAGAGGCAGCTGACAAAGGAATAATTCCAAGTGGCTATCTGTTTTCCTATGTGTTCGTTCCGTGGTCTGTAGTTCATTTTTCTAACGTCCTGTATCCTTATATGCATCTATATGCACATGTAGATGTAAGTATGTATATATATGCGTGTATACATGCATATATATTCTTTGTATTATTCTGTCAAATGTACTGCTTACTTATTCATATTTTTTTGAATTAATCATCTATGATCTCATAGTTTTGAGATTTAAATGATGTGACTGTTTACTTTTAGAATGATATTGTATAGTAGATGTGAGTAGCTGGATCTGGTCAGTTTACACATGAAGCAAGTAGATTATTTTGGACGGATATAGCCGTTTTAAATGCTAAAAAGTTGATTTTGTTTTAGCTGGAGAAGAATATTAGCCGCAACTATAGCATGGACATTTAGATTCATACTAATAACATTCAATATTGATGTTTTAGTCACCTCACGCGAAGGGAAATAATTCTGATAATAAAATTGAAGTTTTCTCCATTGGATGAAGTTGGGAATACATTTTTGTCCCTGCGGGTAATATCGGATAATATTACATAGGTAATTAATTGAAATAACTCATAAACAGTGTTATTGCTATTGTTTACGTATATTTATTGCAAATATAAATAAATGATAAATTTTTTTATTCAATTTTAAATTGATAAATATTAATGCTTCAAAATTCGTTTGAAGTATTATGATGTGTGAACAAAATTGTGAATTTTAATAAAACCTCATGGCAATGCGAGTGAAGAATATATCGGAATATAAATATGGAGTTGCCAATGAATAATCATCATCAGGCATGGGTTGGACGGTCTAAGAGGACATGTGTCCAAGGATTGCATCGTGCTCCAACGTCTGCTTTGGCAATGTTTCTATGGACGTCCTTCCTAACACCAAAGATGTCAAAATGGCTAAATTTCCGTTTTTAATATTACATTTTGCGATTAAAATAAAAAAAGGCCATTCGACGTGTAACGTGAGGAGAGTTCTCCAAGACAGTACATAGCCAACTCAATCTATCTTCAAAAATATCTTTAAATAATATTCATTTCATCATTTTATATAAATATGAAACTTGTTAAAAGTATAATTATGATTAGTGTACCTACATAGTATGACGATATTCCTCTCAGTTACAGACGTATAGACCCAATATGACATGTAACTTGTAAATTAATATCTCCGTTTTCACGACACTGGAATATTCAATTCGATCGATCCAGCATTCACCTTTCCATAAACCCTTTTAGAGGTGTAAAAGACAGTTGATCTTGACAAGACACGAATACTGAAGTCAGATGGGCAAAACTATCAACATTATGTATGTATGTATGTGATATGCAGGACACTGACTGGGAGAACAATGCCTATCATCGCCACGGATGGAGGAAGCAGGTTAAGGAGGGATCGACACTTTTTGAGAGAGCACGTATCCAGCATGAATAACTTAAGCGAGCTGCGCGAAAGCGCACGGCTCGTATAGTGAATGGGGAAAGCTTAATCTGCAATGTTTGCAGTCGTGTATGCTTATCAAGAGCAGGGCTCATTAGCCACCAACGGAGCCGCAAATGCAAAATATAAGTTAGTCATAGAGCGCACAATGTTCCTGAAGGTCGGCAATGCTCTTCCTCGGTTACGAGTGGACGACCATCATGTATGTATGTATGTATACACACACTATGACAAACTTAAACTCGTGTACTTTTCTATTTCTACCAATTGTAATCATCATACAAATATCTAGTACCAAATGTCCTTCTTTTTTTTCTTTCTATGCGATTTTCTTTTCTATGAAATAGCAACAGCAGTAATGCCAAGATGTTGGCAGTAATGCCAAGATGTAACGTGTGTTAATTCTCAACAGGTTTTATTTTAACTTTGTTTCGGTCGCTTATGGTAAACTCAGATATTTTAGTGTGAACGTGTTTTATTGTTGCTTGAATATATATATAGCAAAAAAAAAAAAAAAAAGAGGAGTTGCCAGTATGGGGGTCAAGTCTCAACTTGACAAACTGAATTCAAATTCTTACAAATAAAAAATAAGGGATAATTTTCTTCTAGTTGCCTTCTTTAGATACATTGTATGCAAATAGAAGTTCTGAGTGGTGTACAACACAAGTGATGGGTTTACGAAATTAAGGATTTTTTTTTTTTTTTAATTTAAAATTCTAACCCAAAAGAATTTAAGATGTTTTCATACACTGAAACTCGAGCAGAAAAAATATATATGATAATTATTTTTCAAAGATCAGAAATTCAAATTTGAACATGAATCAATATACAAAATAATGAATTAGTTTAAGGATTTCCCCCTCCCCCAAAGTTGCTGAATTTTAATTTTTGATTGTTCATTGCCACCTAGATTTCAATTAATGAAAACATCTATTTTACAAATTTGAAAACTCCCAACTTCAAAAACAAATTTAAGCATTTGTGTAATTAAAAGGAAGGTTATTAGCTTCATCAATAAACTGTTGCCTATTTATACAACTCAACATCTACCTAATTCAAAAGAAAGCATTAAGTTGTACTGACATTTATGTTATTTATTTATTAACGTGTTCAAAGAGACACGTTAAAGTTATTAATTTATTTAATCAGAAAAATGTCCATGAAAATTTTGATCATTTGAAAGGCCACAACATGCACACACTTCCAAAATGATATTGCACCAAGTTCTTCCTTCTTGTACTTCTTTGAGAATATAAAATCTCACCAGATTAGAAAGAAAGAGAAAGAGACAGAAAAAATATTTTGTTTTTCCTTTAATGTGAAATATAATCAGTATTACAAAGTTACTTGAATTTTTTAACAGGTGATATAGATTAAGAATAAAGTTCTGATTTTAAAAAGTAATCGTTTTTAATTCAAAATTTTATTTAAAAAAAAATAGAGGGAAAAATAATGGTTTTAAATTTTGGCACTAAGCCAAGAGTTTTAAAGGATGGAGTCAGTCGATTTTATTGACTCCAGTGTTTAACTGGTACTTATTTTAACGACTGCAAAAGGTGAAAAGCAAAGTTGATCTCACCATAATTTGAACTCAGAACGTAAAGAGCCGGAAGAAATGCTGTTAAGCATTTTGTCCAGCTCGCTAACGACTCTATCAGCTCACCGCTTTAAAAAAAAGAATACGATGTTTTTCAAATTTTGGCACAGGGTTAGCAATTTCGAGAGAGAGGGGCTAAGTCAATTAGATCAACCCAGTGCTCAACTGGTACTTATTTTATCAACTCCAAAAGGATGAAAGACATAGCAGACCTCGGCGAAATTTGAACTCGGAACGTAAAGACGGACAAAATACTAAGGATTTTGCCCGGCGTGTTAACGATTCTGCCAGCTCACAGACTTAAGCAGGAAATATGACAAAATGATTGCATGGATAAAAATTTTTTTTAAATAAACTAACACATTTTAAACAATACCAGTGTTCGTTTATTTATATATGGCTATTGTAGAAACGATCCACATTTTTGGCAACATTTAATACATACAAGATATTGTTTTTCTTTCTTTTGATTTTTTAAAACCATTTCTCTTTAACATCCTTAAAGTTTATAGATAACGTTTTTAAGTTCATAGAACGTTCTTTAAAAATTATTTTTTCTTATACTCATTAAATAAAACTATATATATATATATATATATAGTGTTGTTGTTAACCATTATACATCATTCAATCATATATATATATTAAAATATTCTATCTTTATTCAGACTAGATTATAATATATACTTAAAAAATATACTTGATTTATTTCTTTAACTTTGAAATCATTGCAGTTTATAATAATCTTTACGTATGTGCGTGTGTGTGTGTGATTAAAATTGTTTTTCTTCCATTTTAAAATATATTTTAAATTCATATTTTTATTTATTGACTAATGTAACTAAACAATATAAACAAAACACATACACATAGAGATGCGCAATTTTTTTTTTTTTTCCCCAAAGTCCAACAGTTAGCAAATTATCAAGAACTGAACTGAGCTTTGAATTTTACTTATTTTTATTCATTTTAGAAATTTTAATGAATGAGTAAATTTTAGCTTTCATTGACTGAATCATTAGTTATTGGATTCTTTACATTGCATTGTACTCATATCCTTGGTGTATCACTCCACTTACGTATAAATGGGTACCATGTAAGAAGTGACGCTTACCGTTGTAAAACAGAAAGATTTGTGAATATAGAATAATTGACAAATCTTTCGGCGCTGGGTTCAAATCTGATAGACTGCTACTCCTGTTTGTACATTATTGGCTGTTATGTTTATAAGTAAATTCACAAATCATAACGTTGCTGTTATGTTAAACTGTCGTATGTCCAAATTTGGCCAAATGCGTTTCTTTTTTTCAATATTAATTTTTGCCTCCAATAGCCGGTTCTTTTGGTCAAACTATCGTATCTCCAGCTGTTTCAGATATCAAGATATCAAAAATTGTCAAAGTGTAGTACAACGGTTTTGCTATGGAATCGTAAAACTATTTTTCGTTTTCTGAAAAATTAACGTTTTGAATTTACGACACTTTTGCATAATAGCAACGATATATATATATATATATATATATATATACATATATATATATAATTTTTATACAAGAAGGTTGTTGACAGTGACTTCAAAATTTCAGCCAGCTAAGCTATCGTCAGATTGACTGAAACTTCGCAGTCAATATCCTCTACATTCTTGTATAAGATAATACATTTGTACTCTACAGAAATACAGATAGAGTAACCCATCAGATTAATGTAAAATTGTTTTTATTTTGACTGAACATAAAAACAAACATTAATACACACACACATACAAGGGGAAAAAATTGAAAAAGAGATATTTTTCTCTTACGAAATGGTATAAAAAATTAATCTTCGTTTAAGAGCTTAGGAAAATGAAATAATAGTGCATTTGCATAAAAAAAAACGCGTATGTATGTGAGCATGAGAGAGAGAGAGAGAGAGAGAGAGAGAGAGAGAGAGAGAGAGAGAGAGAGAAAGAATGACAAACACAAAGACATGATACTCGCGAGCCTGCAAAACATAAATAAACGTGAATATTTAACTTTCAATGGATTTTACTGATTTATTTTTGTTCTTGTTCATTCATGTCAAGTTTCCAATAAAATCAAGTGAAAAACTAATAAAATAACAACAAAAAGAAAACCCCGAAAAATAACAATAAATTAAAATTCAAATATAAAGGTAAAATTTCTAAAATTAAAAAAGATTTAAATTGCCACATTTGACTTTATGTAGTTAAAAAATATCTAAGACAATTATGTCTGTATAAAACATATACCTATATCCATATATTTATATGGATAGATATAAATATATCCATATACATATCTATCTATCTATATATATATATATATATATACATATATATATCCATATATATAACCAGATATATCCATATCTATATATATATATATATATATATATATCCATATATATAACCAGATATATCCATATCTATATATATATATATATATATATATATATATCCATATATATAACCAAATATATCCATATCTATATATATATATATATATATATATCCATATATATAACCAAATATATCCATATCTATATATATATATATATATATATATATATATATAACCAAATATATCCATATCTATATATATATATATATATATATATATATATATATATATATATATATATATATATATATATATATATATATATATATATATATATATATATATCCATATATATAACCAGATATATCCATATATATATATATATATATATATATATATATATATATCCATATATATAACCAGATATATCCATATCTATCTATCTCTCTCTCTCTCTATATATATATATATATATATATATATATAACCAGATATATCCATATCTATCTATATATATATATAGAGAGAGAGAGAGAGGGAGAGAGAGAGAGAGAGAGAGAGAGAGTCATACAAGAGTACGAAGGAGATTATACTATTATGCAATTTTATTATATATATATATGTGTGTGTGTGTGTGTGTGTGCTTGTATGTTTGGAGATAGATAGATATTGGGTTCATGCCAATTTTCACCCTGCCATAAGTTGAAGATTCCTTACACAGTAGCCTTTTTACATACCTTATACCACAAATTTCACACTATCAATGTGCTATCTGCTGACGCTACCAACACTTTCAACAATGTTTCGATGTTGAGATATGCAGATGAGCAGTCAAATTTCTGCATCTTATCATCATCAAACACTGAATTTAAGGTCAAGACATTCAATTCTTAATGGTCCAAGGCCAGCAATTTCATGTGTATACATCCATCATATCACTGTAGACAGTGAATATTGTATAAGCTTAGATCCCTGAAAACAAATTCTTTTATATGCATGAAAGGAAGAGAGAGCAACTTTCAAGCAGTCTATAAATAAAATATTTTCAGTTATTTTCTTATAACACCAAAGGTTAGGACAACTTCACACACACTTATATATAAAGTGAATTAATGCCTGATCCAAGTTACAGGCTTCAGGAGTGCATCTACATAATTAAATTTTGCATAAATGTACAGCTTTCTATGTCACAGAGTATGGAACTTGTTCAGATATTTTCTGAGCAAAACACTTCATTTCACGTTGTTCCAATCCACTCAGCTAGCAAAAATGCGTAATCCTGCGACAGACCAGCATCCCATTCACATGTGGAATATATACGTCATTGAAACCAAGAAACCAGCCCTCATGAGCCTAAAATGACTTGAGAAGGAAACATTAATTAATTATATGATACATGTGAAAACGTACATATGAATATATATGTAGAGGCAATTATACGGATAAACAAATTAGACACATAGCCTTTCTTTACCCTGTGAAATAACCTCCTATAAAGACATCAGAATCTAAGTTTGAATCTTTTGAGCACTATTGTCTTCTATATGGAGAATTTCTGGATCTCATCTGTGAACTATATATATATGTATGTATATATGACACATATGAAAACACATATGCATTTGCTAACATCTTTATGTGTTTCATGAGTTAAAAGTCAGTCTTGCAATCTTGCAGCTTATTCATGCACTGATGATGGGTATGCATAAGCTTCTGTGTAATAATGTATGAATGCCTGCATCGATTTTTGAAAAGTTACACATCCAAAAGTTATACATCATAAATACAAACATATGGAGAAATTTAAACACTACATAAGCTGGCATACATAGTGTGAACAGGTATGCAAAAATGACTAAGTTTATGAGAATTGATCAGGAGTTGTGTGCGTTTGGATTGATGAGAACATACCTATGCTACTTCGTGTACGTGTAGGTGTGTATTTTATACATACATATATATGGAACTAACACTTTATTCATTGACAGCATTCTGTTTCATGACCAAGTTACCTGAATAAACAGTCAACAGGTATGTATCAATGTGTGTATGCCATTATATAACTATGTGCACGTGTGTGTGTATGTATATATATATATATATATATATATATATATATACACATACATAAACAGATATCTATAAACACATGCATATATTACTATACATGCACACATATACACACTTCAGATACATGCTCACACACACAAGCATATATAATACATAAATACATGTATGCACATGTATACATACACATATACATATATGTGAGAGAGAATGAAAGAGACAATTGAAGATAGGCATGGACCGAGATATCCACTTTAACACAGTTAGTTCTAGCCATTATATTACTTTATTCCATATTTATTTTCTGATATTTCTGAGAAAGTTACTGCTGACTAGCATTCTATTCAGTCTCCTTCACTTGACACAACAGGAACCAGAGTAAAGTAGAATTTACTATAGATCATAGAAAATAACTGAACACTTAAAACATATGCACACAAATATGTAGCTTGGTCTTTCCGTGTGTAATATAGTGAGTTAAAAACCTGTTAATACTAGAAAAAAATCCCTATGTGAGTATGTGATAACTAAAAAACAACCAAGGAAGATAATTCATATAATACCAATTAGATGAAATTTTTCAAAACATGACAATACAGTTAGGTGTGGACTTTGTCTTTAAAACCCACTGATGAAAACAATTGTCATGTTTCAATCTAATTAGATCTCATCAGCAAAGTTTATTCAATCCAGAAGACTTGGGAATTCGGTATGTATGTCTGTGTATGTGAGTGAGTGGAGAGAAGACAGGATTGTAGTATAAGTATATTGGTATTGTATATGTATGAGAACTTTTGTTTTTGAGCAGTAACAGTGAATATTTGAAAGTAATAATTTCTAATTTAGGCACAAGATCAGCAATTTTGAGAAGATCGGGGGGGGGGGGGGGGGGGGGTAGGCAATACCATCAACATCAGTATTTGTTTGGTACTTTATTTTGTCAACCTCAGAAAGCTGTAAAGCAAAGCTGATCTTTGGCAGGATTTGAACTAAGAACACAGAAAAATATAACTAAATGTTGCAAGACATTTTCTCTGATACTCAACTGATCCTAATAATTCATCACTCTTGTTGTTAGTAATAATAATAATAATAATAATAATAATAATAATAATAAAGCAATGTATACAATCTGGTGTGTTTATTTTAATGGCCTACCAAGGTATACAGTGAGTTTCTTTCCCCTAGGTGTCAGGAAGACACTCAGCAAGAAATGGAAACATGAAAGAGAATAATAATAATAATAATAATAATAATAATAATAATAATAATCATAATTGCTTCTAATATAGGCTTGTGACCTGAAATTTGGGGGAGTAAGGAGTAGCATTGATCCACACCACCGACCCCCACACAGTACTTGACGGGTACATTTTACTGATACAGAAAAATTAAAACGTAGAGTTCACTTTAGTAGATTTGAAATCAAAATGTATAAAGAGCTGAAAGAAATAGCAAAGGCATTTTGTTTGGTACTCTAATGATTCTGTCAATCCATCATACTTAATATATGATATCAGCAAATGTCAATGTAAAATACACTCTGCAAGCAGAAGGTGATAATATACAAATCTACACATTTCAATAGATAATGTCAATACATGAACTTGGCTTAAATAGTTTAGAGACCAGCTCATTCTTTGTTCGAGAAATTTAAAGAATGAAAATATATATACACACACACACACACACACATATATATATATACACACACACACACACACACACACATACATATATACTCTCACACATACAGACATATTAGTACACAAATACATTTATGTGTGTATATGTATTGCATATATGTGTGTGTGTGTGTAAATATGAACATATGCATATGTGTATATATATCTCGATATGTATGTGTGAATGTGTCTATATGTGTGAATATGCATACACATCACACAAAAATTACATGTACATGTGAGCACACACACACACACACACAAACAAACAATATATTCACATCTACATACATATACACAAATATGTGAACAATACACACATATGCACATATACATATTCACACACAGAACTGTCTATAATACTATAAGTTATATAAATCATGTACAGATTTTTGCTTTATCAGCAGGAATCACACTATATATCTATCTATATATATATATATATATATATATATATATATATATATATATATATAAAATCAAACAGCTGTACAAAAACAGTGGAATAAGTACATGCATAACTAAGTGGTAACCTACACTGGCACACAAAATGCAAGGGGCTACATAAGTGATAATGTATAAAGATATGTAGGTAAGCAAAAACACAAATAATTTCTGGCCCCCTTCAGTAGCTTAGATTAAAAAAGAAATAATGATTTCTGATTGATGTATAAGCACCAAAATTTTGAGAAAGAGAGGGCGGGGTAGTCATTAGCAGAAGTACTTGACAGATATTTTCTTTTATTGATCTCAAAAGGATGAAATACAAATGTGACCTTGGCAAATTCAAACTCACAGAATATGCAGAGAAATGGAACAAATATCACAAAGTGTTATATCTGATGTTCTGACAAACTCTGGCAATTTACCATCATTCTGCCAAAGTAATAATGAAATATGACAATATTTGCAGGTGAGGCCTCCCACCCACATAGTTCCGGGCTCAGTCCCGCTGTGTAGCACCTTGGGCAAGTGTCTTATACAGCCCAGGGCCAACCAAAGCCTCATAAGTGGATTTGGTAGATGGGAATAGAAAGAAGCCCATTATATATATATATATATATATATATATATATATATATATATATATATATATATATATATGTGTATATATATATATATATATACACACACATATATATATACATTATATATACTTACATACATCTATATATATATATATATACACATATGTATACATATATATATACACATATATATACATATACATATATACATATACACGCATATATATATACATATATACACACACATATATATATATAAATATATATACACATACATTTATATATATATATATATATATATATATATATATATACACATACATTTATATATATATATATATGGATGTATATATCTAGGCGTGTGTGTTTTGGTATTTACACCCCACTACTACTTGACAACTGGTGTTGGTTTGTTAATGTCCCTGTAACTTAGTAGTTCAGCAAAAGTGACCGATAGCAATAAATATCAGGCTTTGGAAAATAAGTACCGGGGTCAATTCATTCGACTAAAACCGTTCAAGGTGATGATGCTCCAGCCTGGCAGCAGTACAATGACTGAAACAAGTACAAGTAAAAGATAGAAGACAGTGGCATTACTGCACAATGTATCTTTTGAAAGGCTGTTACCACAAAAAATATAAAAAAAGACAAATAAAAATAGTAATAATTTTTTTTACTCTAGGCACAAGGCCTGAAATTTTTTTTTTTTTTTTTGTGTGGGGCAGTCGATTAGATTGACACCTGTATGCAACTGGTACTTAATTTATTGACCCTGAAAAAGATAAAAGGCAAAACTGACCTCAGCAGAATTTGAACTCAGAACGTAAAGACAGAAGAAACACTGTTATGCATTTCACCCAGCGTGCTAACGTTTCTGCTAGCTCATTGCCTTAAAATAAAAATAATAGTAATACAAAAATAGGGCTAATTTGTATTTCATCAAAAACGAAAAAAAAAACTGGGATGTTAATGTTATTTGACAACCAGAATAATGGTTCTGTTTTTTAAATTTTATATATGACATTTGTTTTGTTTAGATCTGTATTTTCTTTATTGTAAAAGAAATTGTAATCTGGTATTCATTTATTTTTATTCTTTTTTTTTTTTTGCAAAGAAGAGCAGGAATTCAATGATTATTTATTTTTATTATTATTAGTAGTATCAGAATTACCATTATTATTATTATTATTATTATTATTATTATTGTTATTATTAGCAGCAGCTGCCAACATTGTCACATTGCTGAAGAATGCTTCTTTGATTTACTTGCATAATTCTTTACCAACAATTAGATAGGCTTTTTTTTTTTAATAGCATTTGTTGTTAAATTTTGTTGTTTTTTCTTTCTCCATGCTTTTCTTCACTAACAATTGATGGTAAGAGTTTGGTAGAGGATTCTATATATTGTTCAGTTTTTTTTTTTGTTACTTTCTTTTTTTTAATCTCTCTTCTGTTTTCTGCTGTTATATGAAATAAATTGTAAGCTAGAGGTGTCAACAAGTGTCTTAATGAACCAAATGATTGGATTAAGAAATATTTAATGCCAGAACACAAAAGAAAACAGAAAAGAAAGAAAGTAAAGAAGGAAGAAAGAAAAACAAAAATAAATTTCTTTTTTCGTTTTTCTCTAATTTTCATCTCCACTGATCCAAATTTGAACACATTTCCTTGTATGTGTTTGTGAATGGCATGAATGTGTATGTTAGTGTCTATATGTATGTGTGTTTTTTTCTTAATGTGTGTATGCAAATTTTATGCAAAATATGTACCATATTTAAAGACTGCAGTTTCATCCCAGCAGCCAGAAATCATGCAGAAAGTCAAACACATTATTTCTTCATTTGCTTTTTTTTACATATATTTTTTTTTCTCTCATTTTAAAACATTCATATCTGCTGGGGGGTTTTTTGTTGTTATTTTATTTTTGATAATGTCACAATTGATATTGGTCTATCAGTATTAATATTATCATTATAATTATTATTATTTTTATTATTACTTTTATTTTGCTTCATGTCTTTCTCCTCTGAGCTCACCTATTTAGTCTTTTCAAGATTCAGGGGCTTGAAGCATCCTTTCGGTAAGGAATTATTGATATCTTCAATATTTTTAACATCAGCTCTTAACTGAGTAAGTTCTCGAGTGAAATTATCTTCTGACTCTGTCAGCTTCTTCAATGCCTCTTTTATCATCTTCATCTGGTTGTCTATGTCATTTGACCTCATCAAATTTTCAACATTGATGATTTCTTGTTCAAGAATGTCTAAATGAGTGGTGTTGATTTTCTGTGAATCAAGATTATCTATGAAGAAAAAACAAAATAACATTAATATATTTTTTTGCGAGAATTTTTAAGATGTAGTCAAATAATTGAAACAAAAAATTAAGTTTAGATTTGTAAATCATTGGTGCAGATGCTTTACAGTTCCCTACAACTAAACACTCAACTAAACAGAAAAAGAGGGATAAGAGGGATATGAAGGAGTGGGGAAAAGTTCCTGGCTTTAAAGGTATAAAAAACCTGGCTGAGGGTCCAACCTTCCAAGTTCTTTTACAGGGCTAAGAAAAACTGAAGGACCACTGTAGTAAGTGTGTGAACCCAAGAGGGGAATACATTGAATAAAATCATTATTTTCTTTTATCCAAAGCCAGGAATTTTTCAGCATCCCATCGTGCACACACACACACACACATACATGAGGAGGTCTAAAAATTTCCTGGCTTTAAGGATATCGCAAGAGGTCTGGTTGGAGGCCCAACCTTCTGAGTTCTTTTACAGGGCTTAGTACTGAAGGACCACTTCAATAGTGAGTGAATCTAGAAAGGGGAATATGTTACATAAAATCTTAATTAACTGATCCTCCTGTATTTGCTTTTGCCCAAGCCAGGAACATTTCAGCACTCCCTCATATATAATATGATGGTGATAAATATAAATAAAGCACAAAAAGAACTTTTACTTACCAAGAACATTGTTTATTTCATTCACAGTGTCAAGAGCCTTTTTAATTTTGCTTAACGCCTCATCTGCATTGTCTTTTGCTCGACTTGCTTTTGCAGCAGCCTAAATAGAGAAAGAATTCAGGAAGATAAAGTATTTTGTTAAAGCTTAGTCAGAAGAGAAAGGAAATAGCAATGGTCTTTCTGACAAGACCTCTTAGTTTGGTGAGGTGAAGGAAGGGAAAAAAAAAACCATAATCAGAAACAACACATCAAAATATTGCATTTTCATCAGCCTGGAGACCTTGTTTGAATGCTAGCAGCAGATTGTGTTATATAGGTTGACACAAAGATTCCTTGTGTTCAAGACAAGGGTTACAAGCAAAGAAATACCACCAGCCAAATCTGTCAAAGATGCATGCAAGACAACTAAACCATCTTATCTATCATTCTATATTCTTTGAAACTTGTTGTTGTTGTAGTAGGCTATGGAGTAGTAGAACTGACAGAAGATTGGACTAATTAACTTAAATTTTTAATTTTCCCTCCTTAACTTCTTAATTAAGATCTTGCGCACAATAAATTGATATTTTATCATTCTCGTTACAGGGCTCATATCAAAAGCAGCTGTCATGTACAGAGGCAGACCCAAGGTGGGGTGGGGGTGGGGGGGCTTCTAAATAATGTTATTACACCCTTTTCTCTAGAAACTGTATTCCCTTCTGACTTGGTGTCCTCTCTTCGAAAAATTCCTGGGACCGCGCTTGATGTACTAGGGTTGTCTCTCTTGGGTGAGTTTTCATATTTTTCAGTAGGTGAAGTGATATTTGACATCAACTTTGAAACAAAACTAACTTCCAAGTTTCAATCTTACTGTGTTACTTTTGCTCACAGTAATATTCTTGTTTCATCATGTGACACTTCCTTCTTAGGATGGCACACCCTCCTTAAGGATGGATTTGTAGAGATGCTGTCAGGTTTTAGACATTTTGAACTCTCTCCATGTTTGAGAAAGAAAGAAAGGAAGGAAGGAAGACATACAGATGACCCCAGTATGGGACTGCTAACCAACCCTCAAGAGATGAAAGATAAAGTTGACATCAGCAGAATTTGAATTTAGGGCACAGAGAGATCTGAGACGAATACTTCATAGTATTCAATCTGATGCTCTTACAACTCTTCTAACTTGTTCACACACGTGCATGTACATATTGTGTGCTATCTATTTAAAGCAAACTAGACTGCACTACAGACAGCTAAGGTAACAATATGAGAAATATAATTCATCTTTTAACTTGTACTTTGGCACCTATTATCTACTTTCAACACCCACCCTCAATCATTCAATATAGACAGAAGAAAATGTTAACAGTATGGGACTGGTGTTTTATTTACCAGCCTTGAAGAGATGAAAGACAGAGTTGACATCAGCAGAATTTTGAATTTAGGGCACAGAGATCCAAGGTGAATACTTTAGAGTTAAATATATATATATATATATAAGCACAGGCTGTGTGGTAAGAAGCCTCCTTCTTAACCACATAATTTTGGGTTCAGTCCCACTGTGTGGTATTGGGCAGATGTATCCTATTAAAGTCCTGGGCCAACCAAAGCCTTATGAGTGAATTTGGCAGGCAGATGCTGAAAGAAGCCCATCATGTGTGTGTGTGTGTGTGTGTGTGTGTGTGTGTGTGTGTGTGTGTGTAACTACATTTGTGTGCTTGTGTTTGTCCCTCACCCACAGCTTGACAGCCAATGTTAGATTTTTACATCCTCATAACTTAGTGGTTCAACAAATAGAAATCAATAGAATAAGTGCAAGAATTAAAACAATAAGTATTGGCATCGATTTGTTCAACAACTCTTTCTGAATGTATTCCAGCATTTTCAACAATTTAATGACTGAAACAAGTATAAGATAAAAAAAAATAAATAAATAAATAAACAAACAAACAAAACCTCCTCTTACATTGTTCACTGCATCAGTGTCTTCTTCTGAACTGTCTTTCATGGAATTTACAGAAGAATTCATTTTATTTACTTGATCTGATAAAGAATCAGTTACACTAGCGATTGAATTTGCACGGGTTTCAATAGCTTGAGATTCTTTCAAATACTTCTCAGCATCCTAAACAAAGAGAGAGAGATAATAGATTTGGTTAGAAACCTCTTAAAAAAATATAAATAGTAAACGAGTGGAACTCAAACTGGAAATTGAAATAAGGCATTAAGACAATATGATTCTCCCCAGACACAACACAATTTGCTTCAACACATGAATGCACATAATGAATCTTGCAAACCAGATTAAAAAGCTAAGAAAATTAAATATACACATGTACACATATAGGGGCTGGTGTGGTAAGAAGTTTGTTTCCCAACCACATGGTTCTGTGTTCAGTCCCACTGCATGGCAACTTCACCAAGTACCTTCTACTTGGGAGTGGATTTGGTAGACAGAAACTGAAAGAAGTCTATCATATATGTATATATGTCCAGGTGTGTGTATATTTCTCTTTACATTGTCCCTACCACTGCCTGACAACTGGCATTGGTTTGTATACATCCCTATAACTTGGTGGTTTTGCAAAAGAGACTGATAGACTAAGCGCCAGATTTGAAAAGATAATTACTGGGGTTGATTTGTTCAACTAAGCACTCCAAGGTGATGCCCCAGCATGGCTGTATTCCAATGACTGAAACAAGTAAAAGATACAAGATATATATGCAGTGACAAACACTGCAAATTCATCCAGTTCATGTGAGCTAATTTAACACACTACAATTAATATGTAACTATTGTCAGTAAAATTAAATCAATACCCTACATCCAACCTTACTTAATCTGAGTATATAGTATATGAATGTATGAGGGAATATCACTGGAAAAAACTGAGCAATATTTGAGACACTGTACTTCAAGTTACATACTCATCAACCAATGAGTTTTAACTGGAAGGAACAGTTAATATGTGTCCTTCAAAATACATGCCTTATCATTTTAAACAAGTAAATAAATATTATCTGAAAAGATGAAATGGTTCATCATAGCTGTAAAACCTTTGGTCAGAGGTCAGCTAGTTCAGTCAGGAATCAACTGGAGCTAAACAACATCAAATAATCCACTTCAGCATTGCCATATATATATATATATATATATATATATATATATATATATATATATATATATATACTAATAATAATAATAATAATAATAATAATAATAATATTAGGGATAAAATCCAAAATTACAGGTAAAAACCCAATTAAAATTAATTTATTAAAAATTAAAATAAAATTAAGTTTCACAGTATAAAATATATATAAATATATAGTTTTAGGGAAAAGAACCAATATTCATGAACTCATCGATGAAAATCCACTATTATCTATTGATATTTACTTTGTATTATATTATACTTATTTATTGTGCTTTTAATTATTAATTTTTTCTATATGTGACAGTGGATTTTCATCGATGAGTTCATGAACCTTGGTTCTTTTCCCTAAAACTATATATTTATATATGTATATATATATATATATATATATATATATATAACAATTGCAGCGTGGAAGGTGTTTATAAGCCATTTAAAATAACACACAAAATCCGTTAGATTCACTTCAACATTTAAATTTAAAGCGACGAAAATATTTTGACAAATTAAATTTAAATGTTGAAGTGAATCTAACGGATTTTGTGTGTTATTTTAAATGGCATATAAACACCTTCCACGCTGCAATTGTTTTCGTTCCAGCACACGATCTCAGATCAGGTCACTTGCTATGCAAGTACATCTCTATATATAAATTTATTTATATATATATATATATATATATATATATATATATATATATATATATATATATATAAACACATAAATACAAAGGATAACACAAACCATGGAAGCTTCACCAGCCATGTCCTGTGCTTCTTTTGCTTTATCAAGTGCCTCTTTAGCATCATCTTCAGCCCCTAGAAGAGCAGACTGTGACTGAGTAGTTTTTGCTTCAGCTTGCCGAATCCTTTTCTTGATTTCACCAACTTTAGTCAAAGACTTCTCAGCTCTCTTTTTATTTTCTTCCACATTTCTATCAAAGTCTGCAAAGAAAGTAAGAAATAATATACTAATTCGTGATGAAATGAAAATTCAGCATTCATCAATATTGTGCAGTATGTGTGTGACAGATATGTGTTTATGTATACTTATGTGAGGTAAGAAACTGATATGAAAATATTATATATATATATATATATATATATATATATATATATATATATATATATTTTATTATATGTATTTATTTTCTCTTAGTTAATAATTAACTCCGACAAAATAAATTGGTTAATAGATACCAGAGTAGCAAAGATCACAAACTGACTGTGGTGTAACTCCTATCATCATCATCATCGTTTAACGTCCGCTTTCCATGCTTGCATGGGTTGGACGATTTGACTGAGGACTGGTGAAACCGGATGGCAACACCAGGCTCCAATCTAATTTGGCAGAGTTTCTACAGCTGGATGCCCTTCCTAACGCCAACCACTCAGAGAGTGTAGTGGGTGCTTTTACGTGTCACCCGCACGAAAACGGCCACGCTCGAAATGGTGTCTTTTATGTGCCACCCGCACAAGCCAGTCGAGGGGCACTGGCAACAATCTCACTCGGAAATCCTACGGGAGCCAGTCAGGCGGTACTGGCAACGGCCACACTCAAAATGGTGCATCTCATGTGCCACCCGCACAAGAGCCAGTCCAGGGGCACTGGCAACGATCTTACTTGGCTTGCCGGGTCTTCTCACGCACAGCACATTTCCAAAGGTCTCGGTCAGTAGTCATCGCCTCGGTGAGGCCCAATGTACGAAGGTCTTGCCTCACCACCTCAGCCCAGGTCTTCCTGGGCCTACCTCTTCCACGGGTTCCCTCAACTGTTAGGGTGTGGCTATCCTCATCTATTCTCACCACATGTCCATACCAGCGCAATCGTCTCTCTTGCACACCACAACTGATGCTTCTAATGTTCAGCTTTTCTCTCAAGATACTTACACTCTGACGGGTATTCACATTGACATTACACATCCAACGGAGCATACTGGCTTCATTCCTTGCGAGCTTACGTATGTCCTCAGCAGTTACAGCCCATGTTTCACTGCCATGTAGCATGGCTGTTCGTACGCATGCGTCATACAGTCTGCCTTTTACTCTGAGTGAGAGTCCCTTTGTCGCCAGCAGGGGTAAGAGCTCTCTAAACTTTGCCCAGGCTATTCTTATGTATATGCATGTATATATATATTTAAAATGACAAAGGCTGCCTGTGGGACACAAACCCACATATGCTGTAAACATGACAGAAGTCTCACAAGCAACAATCAATTGTTTCTACCAAAAAGGTTTTTAACCTAACATTTACATGCCTTATCAACAGCCTTATCTACTTCTAGTTCTACAGTTAATTTTATATATATATATTTATATATAAATATATAGTTTTAGGGAAAAGAACCAAGTTTCATGAACTCATCAATGAAAATCTACTATCACATATAGTGTTTTTTTAATTGAGTTTTTACCTGGAATTTTGGATTTTGTCCCTAATATTATTATATATTTATATATATATGTGGCTGTGTAGTTAGAAACTTGCTTCCCAACAACATGGTTCTAGGTTTGGTCCCATTACGTAGCACCTTGGGCAAATATCTTCTACTATAGCCTCGGATCAACCAAAGCCTTGTGAGTGGATTTGGTAGACAGAAACTGAGAGAAGTCCATCATGTGCGTGTGCGTTGTGTATCTATGTGTGTGCATCTTTGTGTTTGTCCCCAACCACCATTTGACAACTGGTGTTGGTGTGTTTACATCCCCATAACTTAGCTGTTCAGCAAAAGACACCAATAAAATAAACACTAGGCTTAAAAAAAATTATTTTGGGACTAATTCGTTTGACTAAAATCCTTCAAGGTGGTGCCCCAGCATGGCCATAGCCAAATGACTAAAACAAGTAAAAGATATAAGCTATATCTGACAGCCTTCTTTAAGTTTCTGTCTATCATATTTAATCACAAGACACTGGTCAAACTGGTGCTAAAGTAGAAGACACTTGCCCTAGGTGCCATGCAGTGGGGCTGAAATCTGACTGGGTAGACGAGAAATGTAAGTCTT
>NC_142928.1:75220205-75270205 GCF_046866305.1 Octopus bimaculoides | reverse complement strand
TCAGATTTTTGTTATTTTCATTCCTGAATTTAAAAATAAATTTGGTAAAAAAAGTCACATTTTTACTAGCTTTTATTTATGTTTATTTGTACAAACAAAAATTTGTTTACTAGGAAAGATGGATACATTCATTTTACAGTAGAATGCTCTTTTTAAAACTAAACTACTCATCATTTTACAATATCTTTCCGCATGACAAATAAGTACCATTGTCAGTTAATGGACTGCTGACTGCAACCGAACAACATTTACCAATATATGAAAAATGAAACTTTTTAGATTACTATCTACTATTTAGCTGTCAGACTTCTAAATGCAATTCAAACAAAATAAAATAAAACACAACAAAACAAAGATAAGATTATATTTTACAACTGTCAGGTGTGCTGTAGGATTAGTATATAGCTATGGCTGTATAATGGTTCAAAGTAGAGACAAGATCTACCATATCTTCTCCAAGGCAGAACACTAGTTCGTGTTGCATATAATATTACAAAAGATCAAACTAAATCTTGAATAATTTGATGTTCTGTTGAAAGACATACCCTAAAACACCTGAGATAAATTAAAACTTTATACCCACCTGGAATTAGTAGGACTAAACCTTAGTCATTCCTATCTGAGGGAATAAAAACTTAGCAATTTTTGCTTAACATTTTAGTATTTAAACCAGCCAAATCCAGCCCAAATATTTTACCAGCTTTATGTTAAAACCAGCCAGATCTGGCCTCTCACACCAATTTTACAATGTCATTATAAAAATAACCAATTACATCACCGAAATCTCAAAGCCTCGAGATAATACATGATAAATTCAAAAGAATGTAAATAAACATTAATTACATTTGGTAGAGTAATCTGAATGTTAAATCTGAATCTTAATCTGAATGTTAATCTATCACCTGGTTGAACATCCCACATGGTCCAATGAGTGCCTTTGAATGAGTTTATTGGTTGCGAGCATCTGAGCCAGGTCTTCAATTTGAGAAGAACTTCCGCATTACCAGTGACAGAGACATTAGAAAGGATCATCTGTATTGCCTTTACTCCTCTGACTATACAATTAACAAAATCTGTATTATCATATTTTCCAGCATACTAGTCAGCATAGCATATAGTGTAAAATTTAGTGTAAACATTTAAACACGGTTACTATCTTTTCAAATCCTGCTGCATTTCCCATGGAATTTTTGGTCATCCAAAGTAGTCTTGGTGTAAACTGGATTTAAATTTTGGCCTGAAAATCTCAACTTGTATGTTGGAAAACGCAACAAAAATGTTTTCTTTATCTTCTAGTTCAAATATGTTTGTTTTTGCTTTTTCCTTTCTCAGCATAACATTTTATCCTTGGTTTCATGGCAATGAATACCAGGATGATTAACAAACATACACGAAGGGGTACTGAAAAGTTCTTGGCTTTAAGGATATCACGAAAGGTCTAGTTGGAGGCCCAACCTTCTGAATTCTTTTACAGGGCATAGAAAAACTGAACGACCATTGCAATAAGTGTAGGAATCTGAGAGGGGAACATGTTGAATAAAACTATAATTAACTAATCCTCCTGTATTTTTTTTTACCCAACCCAAAAGCCAGGAACTTTTCAGCACCCCTTCATAAATACTTAATAATGTGTGAAAGAGCATGTGGTTCTCTAAGTAATCTGGAAGTAAGTAATATTTATGTACCTAAGGATTCTAAACATATTTACTCTATGTTCCTTAAGTTAACTGACCAAAAAGTATCATCTGCACATGGTAATTCAAAATGCTGATACTCACATGGAATTAAGCCTACTGATTTCATTGGCCAATTTCTCAGGGAATCGAAACAGATCTTTCGTAGTTCGAAGAGCTTCTCTTGAAATATTCAAAGCTTCATTTGCATTTTTCTCAGTTTCTTTGGCATCTTCCATCTGTCTAAAAAGTAACACAAAATAAAAAGATAAAATACATACATATATAGTTCAGCTTGACTCAACATCAAAATAATCACTTTAATATTCTATATTCCAGATAAGTTAGATGGATCATCATCATCGTCGTTTAACATCCGCTTTCCATGCTAGCATGGGTTGGACGATTTGACTGAGGACTGGTGAAACCAGATGGCTACACCAGGCTCCAATCTGATTTGACAGAGTTTCTACAGCTGGATGCTCTTCCTAACGCCAACCACTCCGAGAGTGTAGTGGGTGCTTTTACGTGCCACCGGCACGAAGGCTAGTCAAGCGGTACTGGCAACGGCCACGCTCAAAATGGTGTATTTTACGTGCCACCTGCACAGGAGCCAGTTCGGCGGCACTGGCAACGATCTCGCTCAAATGTCTTTACATGTGCCGTCTTTACATGTGCCAGGAAGGCGATGCTGGGCTCAGGTGCCATTGACGGTTTCGCTTTCGCTTGCCCCAATAAGTCTTCACAAGCCCAAGTTGGATATTCCTGATAATGTATTTCCAATACAACAACACACTAAATACACTTCATTTCCTGATTACTTACGTATCAACAAGAATTACACAACTCCGCTTCATTTTACTTACTGTTTAGCAGCTAGCTTAGCTCTGGCTGCAATACTTTTCATTTTGTCAGAGCGTGTTCCAAATTTAGTGGTGGCAAGCTGAGCTTGTTTCAATGCTGCTTGTCCTTCATTGTCGATGTAATCAGAAGCTCTGGCTATTTCTCTCTCAGCCCGTCTTATAGCATCTTGTGCTTCTGTAATGAAGGCTTGTGTGCGATGAATATCTTTGTCAGCAGCTTCAACACTACCAGCTATCATACCACATTTGTCCATGATGTCCGAAATGGCGTTCTTTAAATCATTCAACTGCGTGCCAAAAGTACTATTTGTTCCTGGGAAAACAAAAGAAATATATAAATATATGAGGATGTATGGCTTAGTGGTAAGGGGGTTGCACTCACGATCTAGTGAGTATGGTTTCAATTCCTAGACTGGGTGGTGCATTGTGTTCTTAAGCAAAACACTTCATCTCATGTTGCTCTGTGATCACTTCGACACCCAACTCATGGTGCACAGTGCACCTGTTCACTCATCAACAATTTGATAGAGGGAGTGAGCTAATGTGTGGCACCAGCATTTGATTACTATAAACAAATCATTTGTGCAGGTTGTTCAGCAAAAACTAAACATTCATGCATTGCGTTCGACAGGTGAGTCTATCATATATACATATGAAATAATCATCATCATTTTGAAAACTACATTTCCATGCCTGCACGAGTCAGATAAATCAACATTGTCACTGAGTTTTCTAAGCCCAGATGCTCTTCCTAACACCAACAACTGCCTGTTTCTGAACAATGTGATAATCTATGGAACAACAAACAACCCAAGCATGGTTACATGGAAGACTGCAAACAAACATTGTTAGTTAAATGAACCTTTTGTTTACAAAGCTCATATAACATGTCAAGAATATGTGAAGACATGTCAAAAAACCCAAACAAGCTTTTGCAGTGGACTGTAAACAAATATTGTTGTTTGTTTGTGAAGTCATTGTTTACAACCAGTGAACACTCACATAAACAATGCATATGTGAGAGAGAGCTTCTTTCAGTTTCTGTCCATCAAATCTATTCACGTGGCTTTAGTTGGTCAGAGGCTTCACTAGAAGACACTTTCTGTAAATATAGGTTTCAAATTTTGGCACAACGCCAGCAATTTCGTTGGAGGAAGTAAGTCGATTACATCGACCCAATGTTCAACTGGTACTTATTTTATTTATGTGCCCTTTTAAAGCCTAGCCAGGCTCATGGGTCCGGTTTCCCGGTTTCTATGGTGTATGTGCTCCCCACCAGCTGGACGGGACACCAGTCGATCACAGCTTTACTCAAGAAACAGGAAGAAAGTGCGAGAGAAAGTTGGGGCAATAGAGTACAACAGGGGTCGCCACCACCCCCTGCCGGAGCCTCATGGAGCTTTAGGTGTTTTCACTCAATAAATGGCCGCTCTAAGTGTTGTTATTTTCAGAACAATCTAATATTATGCCTGTGCTAACCATTGTGAGCAAACAAAATGGTTAATTCTTCACATCTCAGTATGCCTAACAAGAGAAGTGGCACCAAGTAATCTGGAAAAATCATTTATCTGCAACACACTTGCTGTTTCTAATGGTATGGAAACCAGACATTACTATCAACCTAATAAAACACATGGGCTTCATTGTAAAGGTTAAAGCCAGAGGGGAAACTATGCAATCACTTGACCTGCTGGAAACCACAGCCTAATCTACATTAAAATTATATCATCATTTTCAAAACAAGAAAAGAACGCATTAGATGATGCATTCTTAGATACCTGAAAAGTCAACATGGAGACAGTTGGAATGCTTTGATTATTATTGATCAGGAAGACCAGAGTTCAAAATGGGGCTAAACAACAACAATAAATAGTAAGCTCGGCAAAATACTTTCTGGCCAATATTCCAAAAGCCAAAAGGAAAGAAACAATGAATCTAAAGGAGAAATAACTGCTAAACAGAGAAAGCTTAAAAGTGCAGAACAAAATTAGGCTTACTACTGATACGACGAGCATCATTGATTAATTTCTCAACTGAATCACTGACTTTCTTCATATGCGTAAGAAAATCTGAATCATTGAAAGCTTGTGGGCTGGTTTTAATGACTTCTGTATAATTACGCATCTCTTCCAAGTGCTTGCGGTGTTCATTTACTTGTTGCTGGACCAAATTGTAACAAGGTGGACAATCTGAAGAGGAAAAAGAAATCGTAAATTTTTGATGAATTTCAAACTGAAACGAATTGAAAATAATCTAAATAATTATTATAATTAATAATAATTATTATAGTAATGATTTCTTCGGCTACAGTATACAAGAAAAGGAACAAATAGTGAAGGGGTTCCAATATCTTACAGGCAATCATTTTACGAAAACAAATTAATGAAAAGACTGATTTTTTATCATCATATACATTTAACATCCGTTTTCCATGCTGGTGTAGGTTGGACAGCTTGACAGGAACTGGCAAGGCCAGGGGCTGCACCAGGCTCCATAGTCTGTTCTGGCATGGTTTCTACAGCTGGATGCCCTTCCTAATGCCAACCACTTCACAGAGTGTACCGGATGCTTTTTAAATGGCACTATCACCAGTGCTTTTTATGCAGCACCCACACCAATTCTTTCTACATGGTTCCTTGGCTTTAGGATTTCAATCTAGTAAATATAATGGTTTCTTGAATTTATCAAATGTGTCCTCAGATTTATGGAGGTAAAATGAAACTGTGAGATTGTGATGTATTTTTTCACAGTATTAAGGATACAAATGGAGTAGAATGACTGAAGTTGGAAATTAAAATCATTTCACACATTCCACAATGACCCTAACTACCAAACAATTTGCAAGACATACATAAAATAAATCATGTTATCAGTTAGAGACATAACTGGATTGGGAGCATTCACTCCACACTTCTGGTTCTCTCCCAGCTCACATTTTTTGTGCACCGACATTAATCTGTAATTATTCAAGTTGAGAACCAGCTGCAATAACCTCACTAGTCTAGGTGAGCCTGCAAAGGATACTGACTGCTCCACCTCCCTAGCTAATTTTACACACACACACCATTGGGCAGTATACTACTAGTTATGATATACAGCTGGTCAAAATGTTAATTTGGGTTTCACTATTGCACTTGGCAATAATGACAAGAGTAGTCAATATTGTCAAGTGCAACAGTTGGTGTGAAACTGACCAGTTATGTGCCATTACTAGTAATATACTGCTCAATGATATAAAAATTTGATCTCTCTATTTTGCATATTCAATGTCCATTTTTCTCTGACTTATGAACAACTAACAGATTTTATATATATATATATATATATATATATATATATATATATATAATTATGTGTATTTCTTCTATCTTAATGAATAAAAATTCTTCTGATAGAATAAATGGGTTAATAGAAACCAATGTAGCAAAGAACACAAAATAACTGTGGTTTAGTTCCTGTTTTTAAGGCAGGAACTCCTTGAAATTTTGGGTATTTGAGTATATTTAAGAATTTAAGGAATGGAGAAAACGCATGTTATAATTGCATACTTTATTCCTACATATGTTTCAAAGGATTACAACCTGTGTGATCCATAGGGATCTTTGATATTAAGATTGTAACCTTCTCATCAGGGAAAGCATGAGAATCATCTTAAACATAAGACATTATGACCGATTATGAAAACAATAGATCTATTGTTTTCATAATCGGTCATAATGTCTTACGTTTAAGATGATTCCCATGCTTTCCCTGATGAGAAGGTTACAATCTTAATATCAAAGATCCCTATGGATCACACAGGTTGTAATCCTTTGAAACATATGTAGGAATAAAGTATGCAATTATAACATGCGTTTTCTCCATTCCTTAAATTCTTATATATATATATATATATATATATATATATATATATATATATATATATACACATCATCATCACTTAGCCTTTTTGTTACCATATTTCTGTTGAGACGCTGTGTTTCTTTCAATTAATTTTAAATATAACAAAGAATTTAGTAAAATACCTTAGCTATCATTAAGCTAGTGTCAGGAACATACATTGTGACTAAGGTTTGGTGGAAGATTTTAATTCAGAACTTTTATATTAATGGATGGCTAGAGGAATAGTTCTTCATCATTCAACAACATGGATTCAGTCGTCTGATAACTGAATTACTTGCACATCAATTAATGTGTAAGTAGCCGAGTATTCCACAGAGACATGTAGCCTAACACATAAACACAATGTATATAATGAAGGTGTTCATTTGAATTACAGGGACAGTCCATCCAATAGGCTTCTATATAGTTTTCCATCAACCCAATTTCAATCACACAGAACAGGTCAAACTCAAAGCTATATAAAATGGCATTTACCCAAGTTCATCAGTTAATTAAACTAGGGCCTTGTAGTTACAAAAAAGAAACCTTTTAACTACTTAGCCTAACTGCATCTATATACAATACACTATGCATCAAAATTTTATTTTATTTATTCTTTTTTCTTTGGTCAATGTTATTTCCAAGTTGCTTCCATCTAGAAATCAAAGGAAGTGACTACTGTTCTCTTCAAACTTTGCTTTTCTGACCTGGACATCAATGTTTTGAAACTGACCTATTTTCCATTACATTTCAGATAGATTCAGAGCTGAACTGCTGAAGCAGAAATATCGTTATAGCAAATATTCTGCTCAATACCACAGATTCGCTTGACCTTTAACCACTTGAACATGTCCTTTAGTGGCTCACAATATGTGCATCTTTGACCATGAACAAGAATAGCGGGAGGAGCATAATGTAAACAAAGCAAAGTAGGAAGAAAATAATAACCATTTTTCATACTTTCTAGGGGTATGCAAACAGGAAATAACAGTTGCTACCCAAGGACAAAAAACATGTTAAACAGTGTTATCATGGTTTAACATTCACATTTCTATGCATGCATGGGTTAGACAGAATTTATTGATGCAGATGTTCCACAAACAGATGCCCTTCCTGTTGCCAACCATGCCCTGTTTCCATGTAAGCTAATATTCCTGATTATCAAATATGTTTCCATGGAAGATTAGAAATGAAAGAACATTCATTTAGAACTATCACATGGAGTCAAGGCAAAAAGACACACACACACACACATATATATGATGGGAATCTCTTAGTTTTTATCAATTAAATCCACTCATAAGGCTTTGGTCAACTGAACCTGTGACCATAGGGTTAGAAAGCAAACTTCTTACCACACAGCCACACAGGTATATAATATAAGTGTGTGTGTGTGTGTATGTATGTATGTATGTATGTATGTAGCACGGGTGTGCAGAAATTCCGGGATGGTGTCCGGCGTGCTGAAAGACCACTGGGAGTGAGGCACCCCTCAGCGTTTGTTGAAGCATGTCTCTAGGTGAAGGTCACTCTGATATAAAACCAGATATGCAGGGAATGGCATTGGACATTTTGGGGATCTTTGGTTTGTGCTAGAGATCACGGTGCTCCCACATCTCTGAGCCTGCAACTCATATTGGCACCAAACTTCTTGCTCCGGCTTGTCTCTGGATAATGTCAATAAAGTGGAGAGGGTCTATGAGGTGTTGCGCAAGCCTTATTGGACCTAAAACTCAGCACAGACATTGCCGACCTCTATATGTGCGGTTTCTTTTTGGGGTTTTTTCCCCCTATATATATTTATCTTATTTTTAGTATATATTTATCTTATTTTTAGTAAGTTAGTCCTAGAGCACACAATGTTCCTGAAGGTCAGTAATGGTCTTCCTTGGTCACGAGTGGACGGTCATTATGTATATATGTATGTAGGTAGGTCGGTAGGTAGGTAGGTAGGTAGGTAGGTAGGTACATATGTAGGTAGGAAGAGAGGCAGACAGATAGATAGATAGATAGATACATATGTATTAGAAAGTAAGTTCAACTATATGACTAGTTGGTTAGATAAAAAAAAAATATAATAAAATTACATATACATTGATAAGAGAACAAATTAAAGATGACCAACTGTTAAGAGAAAAAATGTCACATGACCAAGCAGAACATGATTATCGAAAAAGTCAGTGACATGATACAAATGACAAAAATGGGATAAAAGAAGAGAAAAAAAGACTGTAGGTCTTTAGATCTACTCACCTATACAACCAGCAGTGATGTTATATTTGTTTTCTCGACACCGGTCACATCTGTCACCTGTAGTTGTGGGACGACATTTGCAGGCCCCTTTGTCATCACATTGCTGGTCATAGGAACCAAGTGGATCACACTGACAACCTGCAATTCATAAAATTGGTAAAATACATATTCAGGTACATAACAAAAATGCTTGACATATATGTGTGCGTGTGTGTGTGTGTGTGTGCATACATACATATATGCACACAAACATAATCTGATAAAGGCTAGTAGAAAGAAAATTTGAAGTCCCCATTGCCCTGCTTCTTGTCAAAGTTTAATAAACATGTGTCCAGCTAAAATGTATTGAGCAATTCTTGAGTTTAACGTTACACTGGCGTTTTTTTTATTATTAATATATAACTTGACATAAAAACAAACATTAATATATATATATGACATTCGGAAAGAAAATAACGATGGTAGGTTGCATACCGTTGATTATTCTTTCACCCTCTTTGATGATGTGTGTGTTTTGCTAATAATACTAGTATTAGTGATGGCAATAATGCGACCCTGAAGAGATGGAGTATCCAGCAATTTATAATTTGTAATATGTTGTAATATGTTACAATATTTTATGAGACATCTTATGATGTGGTTTATTTATCCTGGATACCCTATTGAAATGTGCATAGGTTTGGCTTATTGTGGTTGTTTCTGCTATTATAATTGTTGCTGCAATAAAGTATCTTCAATGCATCGATTTTGAGCTCTATCTTTTAAGAGACATATACATACATATATATATATATATATATATATATATATATATATATATATATATATATATATATATATGACTGTCTTACAATCTCTGTGACTGCTCTGCTCAGTGTATCACTGCCTTCACCACCCCATTTTTATACCCAGGTCTTTGTTTCTATTAATATATAATTTGACATAATATAAACAAATATATATACATATATATATAACTATGATTGTCTTCCAATCCCCTTCTCTGCCCTCACTGCCCTGCTCATTGTATCGCTGCTTTCTCCCACCCCATTTGGCAACTGCTTTCCATGCTTGCAAGAGTTTGGAAATGGTTTGACAGGAACTGGTAAGCTGGATAGCCGCATCAAGTTCCAGTCTAATTTGGCATAGTTTCTATAGCTGGATGTCATTCCTAATGCCAATATACGAGAGAGTACTGAAAAGTTCCTGGCTTTAAGAATATCTGAGTTCTTTTACATGGCTTAGAAAAACTGAAGGAACACTGCAATAAGTGTGCGAATCTGAGAGGAGAATATGTTGAATAAAATCATGATTAACTGGACCTCCTGTACTATCTTTTACCCGAAGCCAAGAACATTTCCAGTAACCCCTAATGGAGTGGCCATGGGAACAAGAATGGGCCCCAACTATGCAAACCTGTTCGTTGGCTACACTGAGGCCCAAATATTTTCAAGATTCACTGGTCCCACTCCTGAACTATATGGTCATTATATTGATGACTGTATCGGTGCGACCTCGCTCTCCCGCAAACAACTAGACTCCTTCATCTCTTTTGTCCAATCCTTCCATCCTACCCACAAATTCTCCCACACCATTTCCAACACTTCCATCGCCTTTCTTGACATTTTGGTCAACATACACAACTCCACTCTCACTACCTCCATTCACTACAAACACACCGACTCACACTCATACCTCAACTTCTCCTTCTCCCACCCTACCCACACAAAACTCCCCATCCCCTACTCCCAATTCCTGCGTCTGTGTAAGCTCTGCAGTGACAACCATGACTTTGAAACTCAGTCCTAACTCATGGCTTGACACTTCATCCTTCGTGGATGTCTCCTCACCACTATCCACACTGCCCTTGCCAGAGCACATTCCGTAACCTCTGTTCTCCCTGCACCCACCCCGCCGTTACCCATCTCGTTTCCCCTCAACTACCACTCCTCCACTCTACCTCTCCAATGCACCATTCTCCGAGCCTTCCAGTGACACCAGTCCAACCCCTCCACTTCACACATCTTCTCCAACCTACCCTTCCCCTCCTTCAAACAAACCCACAACCTACATGACTTCTTGGCCCACAGTTTCTTCCCTAACCCCACCTTCCAGCCTGGCTCATTCTCCTGCTCCCACCCACACTGCTGCAGTATTTTATTAATTCTGAAATGATGGTAAGCCTAAGTGAAATGCAGGATGTAAATATTTACACAGACATACATGACTACACACCTAGAGTGGGAGAGAGAGACAGAGAGAGAGGAGAGACAGAGAGAGAGGAGAGACAGAGAGAGGAGAGACGAGAGAGAGGAGAGACGAGAGAAAGAGAGGAGAGACACAGAGAGAGGAGAGACAGAGAGAGAGGAGAGACAGAGAGCGAGGAGAGACAGAGAGAGAGGGCGAGTAATCTGTGGAAATCACACTGACAAACACACAACACAGAACAATAGCTACTATGTAGCAAGTAAAGTCAATTAAATATTTGAGTTTCACGAGGATTACTTAATCATAGGGTTACTCACGTTTACAGCCATCAACTGAAAATCCATAGTGATAAGGTAAGCATTTATCACATCGCTTGCCAACAATGTTATTTTTACATTTACACTGGCCTGTGCCTGGGTCACAGTTGCTTTCCAGCGAACCAATTGGGTTGCAACGGCAAGATTCACAACCTGCAGATAAGAAAATTATCATTAAACCAAAAGATAGTCTTAAGAGTTCATATGAAATAAAGAGATGAATACCTCTTTAACCTTTTAACATTCACATGAAATATAATGCTTATTTATTCTCATTGGTTTGAAGAGGTCTTGTTCCAATAGATCTATAGTCGACAGACTGAAGAAATAGCGAACAGACCAACACTTTTATCTTCTTCATCATCATCATCATCATCATCATCATCGTTTAACGTCCGCTTTCCATGCTAGCATGGGTTGGACGATTTGACTGAGGACTGGTGAAACCGGATGGCAACACCAGGCTCCAGTCTAATTTGGCAGAGTTTCTACAGCTGGATGCCCTGCCTAACGCCAACCACTCAGAGAGTGTAGTGGGTGCTTTTACGTGTCACCAACCACAATAAAATGACTGCCAAAAGAAAGGTAGTCAGTTTATTGTATTTTTATTACATTTGTGTTTCGTCTATCATTTCATCTATGAGTTTAGTTTTGACTACAAATTGCTGAAAATAGCATGTTGCTTTAGGTGTTCATTCTTGCGTGGAGTGAAACACAGTCTAATTTAACAAAGGATTTACTCAAAATACTCACCTGAAGAAACTCATCATTACATAATATGTTAATTATATCATATCACAAATGTACTATGGCTTTGACTATGTATAGAAACAGTTGTAGTGATATGAATAAAGAATATCAATCAATGTATTTTCTCTTGTTTATCTCTTTGTATAAACTCTATTGATACTATAGAATTCTAGATGTATATCCAGTGAAGGAGTATTCCTGCTGCATGGCAACATTCAGTAACCAATATATGTAGACAAACCATAGATAGCTTTGTACACACCCAAATTTTATCCAACTATATATATATATATAGATATATATGACCATCCCCAAGTACAACATATATATATATATATATATATATATATATACATGCATGTGTATATATATATATATGTGTGTGTATGTGTATGCATGTGTATGTATATATATATATATATATATATATATATATATATATATATATGTTAATAAACCTTACCATTTCCACTTTCTAAATTCCAGTAGCCAGGTGCACATTTATCACATTTGAGTCCTTCAACATGAAGCTGACATGGACACTGTCCATTTCTTGGATCACAAGAATACATTCCAGTGTGAAGGATTCCTTTGGGATTACAATTACAGGCTGAAATTAGAGAGAAAACAAGAGATATACAAAGTGACTAAAAGAAAAAAGAAATTTCAAAGGATTTATAAAAAGAAAACAGAAAATATTTAAATTCTGTTTTTGAGTGTGTTTGTTGTGGTGCTTTTTATATTAATTCATCTTGCCAATCTGTCCTTAGACTTTAAGTTACTTTTCACATCCACTTTGTTAAAACATCTATTTTCTGAATGCCTTAATTGTTTTGAATCAAAACATTTCACAAATCAAAAACTTCCATAAATCTTACTGCAATGCATTTATATGGCCACGTCCTCTTCAGAAGTATTGTTTTAAAGCATCCCCTCAAGAATTCTAACTATTCTTTCTCTAATCATGCATGCTCTTCTAAATAAGATGCATCAGCCTCTATTATTTAAAGACTTATAAAGGCGGTGAGGTAGCAGAATCATTAGAACACCAGAAAAATGCTAAGCAGCATTTCTTGTGATTCTTCACATTCTGAATAGAAATTCTGCCAAAGTCAGTTTTGCCTTTCATCCTTTCAGGATCAATAACGTAAGTACCAGTTGAACATCAAGGTCAATGTAATCAACTAAGCACCCTCCTGCAAAATTTCAGGCTTTGTGACTGTAGTAGAAAGAATTATTTAAAGACATGTAGCCTGCATGAAGGGTGTATAAATAAGAATCAATTCATGTTGTAACTAACCTTTACATTGTCCCTTTGGCAAAGCAAGAGCATCACCATAATAATTGGGTAAACATCTTTCACAGTAAAAGCCAGCAGTATTGTGAAGACATATCAAGCATTCACCAGTGGTCCTGTTTAGCAATAAATAAATATAAATCAAGTATACATTTTCAAAAAGTAATCCTCATCAATTTGCACTTCTTTCTGTTTTTTTTTTAATTTCATGCTGGGCAAAAGGAACAAAATGAATATTGTACAGCACTGAACAGGGACTAAAAAGCTGTCAAGTCTGAAATGAATTGAAATGAAAATATGCTACTTCTTACCTGTTACAGTTACCCACAGCATTCAAATCGATGTTGCTGTTGCAAGGACAGGGCTTGCAAGTGGTGCGAGGACCATAACGTCCGGTTGGATCACCGTAGTAACCATCCAAACAAACTTGGCATAGATCACCTGTATGAATATAGCATGGAAATAATAGTGTCTTGATTTCCAAATAAAAATTTATTCCATTCTTTCAGGAATGGTAAATTCTCAAAATATCACCTTTAAAACGTTTACATCATTATAACACCAAACTGCTTTGAAAATTGTTAAGAATTTTTATTCTTTTTATTTTTTTACACATTTCAATCATTTGACTGTGGCCATGCTGGAGCCCCACCTCAAAGGATTTCAGTCTTAGAAATCAACCACAGGACTTATTCTTTGTAAACCCGGTACTTATTCTATCGGTTTCTTTTGCTGAACCAATAAGTTACAGCGACATAAGAACACCAACATCAATTGTCAAGTAATGATGGGGGGGACGAACACAGACACAAAGACACACACACAAATATATATATATATATATATTTGCCTTTCCCTTGGATAACACTGGTGGCGTGGACAAGGGAGGCTGGTATGCACAGGCAACTGCTGGTCTTCCATAAACAACTTTGCCTGGACCTGTGCCTGGGAGGGTAACTTTCTAGGTGCAATCCCATGGTCAGTCATGACCGAAGGGGGTCTCAGCAAAAGAGAGAGAGAGAGAGACAGACAGACAGACAGATATATAGATAAAGATATATGATGGGCTTTTTTTCAGTTTCCGTCTACCAAATCCACTCACAAGGCTTCGGTTTGCCTGAGGCTATAGTAGTAAACACTTGCCCAAGGTGTCATGCAGTGGGACTGAACCCAGAACACCATGTGGTTAGGAAGCAAGCTTCTTACCACACAGCCATGCCCAAAGACTTTTTTTCTTTTCTGAAGACAGCTAGAGATTTTCTGCTCAAGCTTGCTTAACCTGTTGAGACAGTAGTCAGAATCCTCTTAACACACATTCAGTTAGCTTAGAATGAGGAGAACATTTTTTTTTTTCAACTCAACCATTTATTATCTAGGGATCCCTTTGATTACTATTTTATTCTGATGGATGCACCCATAGCCATTTGATGCTTAAAAAGTAGTCTTATAGAAACTTCTTTCAAAATTCCTATTTTGCTTTTCACACATTCTTATGTAGGTTGAACTGTGCAAAATGTTAGAGAAAACGCAGCTATTTCTTGCAATATATACCAATACATACATCTAGAGCAAAATTTTTCAGGGGCCCTTAAAATACTATTATGCATCCCCACTTTACTATTTTGTTATGTGGACCCCAAAAATCTGATATGAACCCTTAGGGACCATATGGACCCTGACTGAAAACTACTGGTCTACACAGTTCATGAAGAAAATGTTTCTAAATATAAATTTACTTTTAACTATATTATTCAATAGAGTATGACTTAACATTCACTATGGTCCATAAATCGGTAGTGGGCCATTCAGTACATGTTGTGCATTACTTCATATATTTGTACAGGATCTCTGTTCACCTTGTAAACAAATAGTTGTTGGTGAGTTTATCATAGATCAACTAGCAATGTTAACTGTGATAGATCAACATCTCATTCAAAAAGAGATGGTTCCATGAAAGTGGAACTAATAAATTGTCACTATAAGTCCTACAGCACTTGAGATTTCATAACGAGTAATAAGGAAAGTAAGTATATATAGATAGCAGGTATATTGTCCAGTCATCAAATTGCAGTTTCTTATGAGTCACAGAGTTAATGGAATACAATAAAAAAAAAAGTTTCCCTCAGTGGACAGTTATTACAAGGGAGATAATTTCTTCAAAATGTTAGGCAAGATTAGAAGTTTGAATTTGAAATTAAGAGATTATAAGAAAAAAGCAAAGCACAGAATTCACAGTTGGAAATTTAAGATGTTAGCAATACAATTACAGAGATTGACATTCAGCTGATTCAATGAATATTTCAAGACTTTCAGTTTGTTGTTTCATTCAAGACATGTTGTAACAAATTGTATCAAAAGAGGGAATTGCTTCAACAGTTGTTGCCATTTGACAAAGCAATAACAAGAACCTAACACAGAAGCAGTGAAACTAAAACGATTATTTCTTCAAAGTCTCAAAGTTACTCATTTTTTAACACTTGCTATTGATTTATAATTGAAGAACAGAGAACCGGGGAGCTGTACAGTAAAACAATACTGCTCTTTTGAAAAGGTTCAGTAACAACATCATCATCATTATCATCATTTAACGTCCATGTTCCATGCTGGCATGGGTTGGACGGGAGCTGCACCAGGTTACAATCTTTGGTATGGTTTCTATGGTTGGATGCCCTTCCTAATGTCAACCATGCCAAAAGTGGTTGTGAAATACACATTAATTTATTTGGGAAAGGATATGTAACAAAACAATTCCCTGAAATTATGAAAGTCACATGAATCCAACCATTCAACAAAATAGTTAGATTTTAAAAACGAGTTACTTACCTCCATAACCTTGTGGACAGTTTGTACAATGAACATCTTTATTGTCAAGCTGTATACAGGTGCCATTATTAGGACAAGGACAGGGTCTACAGTCATTTGGAGTTCCACCTTTGGCATCACCATAGAAACCTTCCAAACATTGTTCACAGTTACGGCCAGCAGTGTTATGCTTGCAGATACAACGACCTAAAATTAAACATTATACATAAATACATAAATGTGTGTGTAAATACATACATACATATATATATACATACATATAATCATCACCATCGTCATTATTCAATGCCCACTTTTCCATGGTTCTCAAATTTTATTTTAGACAGATTTTCTACAGCCAGATGTCTTTCCTGTCACCAATCCCCACTTGTTCCAGGCAAGCTAATATTACCTCATGGACAAACATGTTCCCACACATTATTGAAAATGAATGACACTGCTTGTGTGACAGTAACACTTATTTACAACTATCATGCAATGTCTAGATAAGGACACAAAATCACACACACACACACATATATATATATACAAAAGGTTCTTTCAGTTTCCATTGTTAAATTCACACACAGATCTTTGGTTGGCCTGGAGTTATTGTAGAAGACGCCCAAAGTGCCACATGGTGGGACTGAACCCAGAACCATGTTGTTGGGCAGTAAACTTCTTACCACACAGCCATGCCTGCACTTATGTGTGAGCGCATTTTGAATTACACATAAAATATCCATCACAGAAATAAACAAAGAAGACCAATGATTCATCATACTTTGCATATAAAACCTCAGTTTTTAATTTAAATAAAAAAAAAAAAAGACAAGAGACAGCACTGTATTCAATCAAGGTTACATAATAATCACAGTTTAGGTTCATTACTGGTCAGCTGGATATAATGTTAGATTATTAACCAAATATTCCTTGAAACATATCTCCCCATCACCAACACTAATTGAGTTTGTGACAAAAGTATTCAACTCTCTCTCTCTCTCTCTCACACTGATTTATCTGGCTGTAGTTAAGTAACATGAGTACATACTTCTCACACTACATGAAACAGGAGAACTGCATTGTGAATTTCACAATTGTCTATAGTCATTGTTATCATATACTTTACAGACTATGAAAAAAAATATGCAGACCATTTCATATTAAAAAAATTCTATCACCTGTACAGCTCAAGTAGAATCATCGTATATGTTATAATTCCAACATAACATTTTTTGGGTTTTTTTTTCATAATGGTACAGGTTGAGCAGTTCTTTTGTTTCAATTCATTTTGAAAATAGTAAAGAATTTAGTAAAATAACTCAGTTGTTATTAAGCTGAAATTTGGAACATAAATTATCGCAGAATTTTGATACAAGGCTTCAATTTATATGACTTAAATGATTAGTTTTTCTCAAACAACCGGGAGTGGTCTCTGGTGATTCAGTATCAGATTTTCATCATATGAAACAGTTAACTTGGACAAGCTTGTTTTTTGCTACTTCATTCCATTTTTTTTCTCTTCATTTTGTTTCCATATTCCTTTCTGTCAAACAGCATTGGCTCGAAACATCAAAGACATATTCATTTTGCTTGAGCGTCAAACTAATACACCTTGTTTGTTGTACATTTGGACCATTCATAAACTATTGCTTAACAATAAAAAAGAATACTTACCAGTATTAACGTCACAATCATCAGAGTGACCATTGCAAACACATGGTATACATCGGGCAAAAGGACCACCATTGGGAGGATCTCTTCTATAGCCTGGAGAACAAGACTGGCAGTTTTCTCCTAAGTAAGCATCAGGGCAAGTACATTGTTCTACCCAAGAAGCCGGCTTGCCAGATGCATAACCTGCAGTCTCTAGCCTGACATCATCAATAAATCCAGTACCTATGGAGAAAAACAAAGATAATATATGTATAAACATATTTTTATATATATATATACATATTTTTATACATACACATATATACATATAACGGAAAATAGCTTTTGTGCATGGAAGATGCACAGGCACAATTAACACCAAAAATGTACAGAAAATAGACTCCATCAACTGCCAGGGGTGTAAGCTAGAGGTAGTAGATAGCTTCCATTATCTAGGTGACCAAATTAGTAGTGGAGACTGATGCTCCGAGAGAGTAGCTGTGAGAATAAGATTAGGCTGGGCAAAATTCAGAGAGTTTTTACCTCTGCTGGCAACAAAGGCCTCTATCTCAGAGTGAAAGTTAGATTGTATGATGCTTGTGTGCGAACAGCTATGCTACACAGCAATGAAACATGGACTGTAACAGCTGAAAGAAATGAAGCCAGTATACTTCGCTGGATGTACAATGTCAGTGTACATATTTGACAGAGTGTAAGCATCTTGAGTGAAAAGTTGGGCATAAGAGGCATCAGATGTGGTGTGCAAGAGAGACAACTGTGCTGGTATGGTCATGTAATGCATATAAACGAGGACAACTGCGTAAAGAAGTGCCAATCTCTAACAGTGGAGGGAACCTGTGGTAGAGGTAGCCCCAGAAAGACATAGGATGAGCAGGATCTTCAAACTCTGGGCCTCACAGAAGTAATGACTAGTGACTGAGACCTTTGGCAATAAGCTGTACTTGAGAAGAGCCATCAAGCCAAGTGAAATTGTAGTCCTGGCTGATGCTTGTGTCACGTAACTGGAACGCATGCTAGTGGTATGGGAAAAGCACCTTTCGAGTGTTAGGCCTTACAGAGGCAAAGTGATTGATCCAGTGATGTGCAAAGCTCCTTTCAAGTGCTCGGCTGCAAAGAGGCAATGACCGAGATCTTTGGCATTAAGTCATGCTTGAGAAGAAGATCCATCAAGCCAAGTAAAATTGCAGTCATGGCAGATACTGGTGTCATGTCAGTGGCACATAAAAGCATTACACTCTTGGAGTGGTTGGCATTAGGAAGTGCATCCAGCTGCAGAAACTACACCAAATCAGGCAGGAGTCTGGTACAGCCTTCCAGCTTACCAGCCCTGGTCAAAGTGTCCAGCCCATGCCAGCATGGACAACGGATACTAAATGATGATGATGATATAAAATAGTAGTGTAATATATGGATTCATAGAACCCGTACATGACATATATCACAAAAAGCTCTAAAAAATTTCGTATATATATACGTAGAGTTGAATTATTGGTGCAACTGTGATGTTCTGGAGATCAGAGGAGCTAGCTTTCTTCATCTACATTGATTTGTGAATATGCAATTGTATTGCATAATGTGTAGTACGCACATTAATGCAGACATGTAAACATTATTTAATATACACTGAAATTATTATTACATGAAGGAGGCTATGAAACAGCTGTAACCCTAAGGATGCCAAATGGTTAAATAAATATATTCACCTCTCATATCTTCTGACTTTTTATGGCTTATAAATATATATATATATATATATATATATATATATATATATATATATATCACCATCATATATATATATATATGTTTTCATAATAATAGTAAAAATAAATTATATAGCTGTACAAGCTAGCATCCACGGTTACAAAGTGATTAACAATGAAAGTTCCTTGGAGCTGGTTAGTCTCATACCTCCAGCACTGAGGCAGCCCAGACACACTTGTATTTCCACTTTGTTGCTCATGACGAGTCTGAGCAGTTTGCCAACACAAACCATTATGTCCAATCATTGATACCTTCAAAAACAGGCAGATGGAGGAAGAGGAGGAGGATGGGGATAGAAAGTGAAAGTAAATAGTGAGCAAGGCAGGATGAAACAACAGGATAAAGACAGACAGAGGAGCACAAAAGAGAGAGAGGAATGCAAAAAGTGAGATATGAGAGAGAGAGGGGGGGTTGAATAAAGACAGAGTGCAGAAAGATAGAGGAAGTAGAAAAAGTACTGAGAGAGGGAGAAGAGAGAGGGAGTGAGAAGAAAGAAAGGGAGAGAGAGGAAAAAGTAAGAGAGAAAGAGGAGGAATATAGTAGAGAGAAGAGATAGGAAAAGGGAGGAGATAAGTATACAGGAGAGAGAGAAGAAAGAAAGAAAGAAAGAAAAAAGAAAGAAAGAAAGGAAGGAGAATCAAGAGTCAATGAAGAGAAAGAAAGAGGAGAATCAAGAGTCGATGTAAAAGAGAAAGAAAGAGGAGAATCAAGAATCAAATGAAGAGGAGAAAGGGAGAATCAAAAGTTAATGAAGAAGAGAAGGAAACAGAAGAATCAAGAGTCAAGGACAGAGTATAAGTAATAAATCAATTAAAAGTATAACAAAACAATAAAAAAAAGGTAAAATGAGAAACACAAAGAAATAAAAGAAAAGCAAAGAAAATGTAATAGTAAAGAAAATATAATACCATCTGTATTATATGTTCCTTTGACTTTGATGGCTGTCAAATTGGAAAGAAGAGCAATGAAATCTTGGGAACGCAGTCTTGGTTGCCACTTGTAATCTTGATGTTCGTGGAGACGGAATCGGAAAGTCTGTTCCTTTGTGTTAGGAGTTGGATTTCCCTGAGAGAATATTGGAGTTGATATCATCTGACCATCACTGCCAACTAAAACAACATCCATTATTGATGGTCTGGAACGGTCATCACTGGTCTGGAGTTTGAAACTTAAAAACTGGTTATAGCTGTGACGCTGGTCATGTAAGTAGCGCTCTGTAAAACAAAATTTATTCAATCAGAGAAATAAATATTATACACACACACACACACACACACACACACACACACACACACATCTCATCATCATCATCATTTAATGCTCACATTTGGTTGGATGGTTTGACAAAAGCTGGCAAGCCAGAGGGCTGTAACAAACCCTATGGCATGTTTTGGCATGGTTTCAATTAAAGTGCATTTTATATGTGTGTGCATGTATGTATATATATGTGTGTGTGTGTGTGTGTGTATGTGTGTATGTGTGTGTGTGTATTAAAGAAAGCAAAAAATAAAACAAAAATGAGTGTTCAGTATGTTGGCCACAGGAATTTCTGTCAAAGAGACATGGTCAAACAAAGTTGTACATCATCTCCGTTTTTCTCTCACATGCACACTCTTTCTCTCCCATTCTTATTATTACTCCCACTGCCACCATCTACACTGCTACTTTTAATAAAACATCATCAACTCTCCCTAAATTTCTTTGTCTCTCTGTTTCCTTTCTCTCTCGCTCTCTCTCTGTCTTTGCCACCACCCTCACCATCCCTAAGCCTACTATTACTCTCACTCCAGCACAAAGAATAGTAGCAGTGTCATTGAATAGTGAGATAGGGGAGTCAGAATGTGACACACTGACACACAGAAATTAGTTTTCGTATTTATTATATTAGATGATGACTGCAGCTAGATATTGAGTAAAGCCATTGTTAAAGAGTTCTCTTAAACATAAGCAACTGAGTAGCACAGGTGCACAGATATATATATATATATATATATATATATATATATATATATATATACATATATTACATACATTTTATTTCAAGTAGAAGAAAGAAGAAAGAAAAATTGCCTACCTGGGGCTATGAAGTAAATGATTTCATTGCCTTTTGCCGCCACTCCGATCTTCTTAGTTATTGCATTAAACTGAGTAGGAATTTCTTTGTTTCCTCGGTCAGCTGCTTTCCATCTTTGTCTTCCTTTAATCAACAATAACAAATTATCTTAGAAAATTATAAATTATATTCATTCAGAGATTTTTTTTCTTTTAGTTTCATTATTATGACAGTTGAAACCTCCAGACTTTATACCAAGTATGTGCAAACTTTTTCAGGAAGTGGGCCACAAGAGACATGGCTCATCATTAGCTGGGCCACTTCTAAAAAAAATTCAAGGTAATTTTTCCATTGACATGACATTCAGAAAATTCTGCAGGCTGCATGTGGCCCATGGCCTTCAGTTTGCTTATGACTGCCTTAGACTATAACAAACTAAACATACTGTTGCCTAAATCTTGCATTAAATATTTTTTAAAACTTTAAAATAAAATTTATTGTTCTGATCATATATGAATCATTTATAACTTATTTTAAAATTTCAGTCAAGTTATTCCAGCATTAAGAGATGTCATTATGAGCAGAGCCTTCAATATGCAAGACCTATAAAATTGTACTTAGCATCTTGTTCTTCAAGTTATATCAACCTGAGGATGGGATTAAAAAAATCTTTTATCCTCATTTAGGTATTTATAATTTATCAATATGGCACTAAAGAAATGGCATAAAAAACTGGCATTCCATCAGTTACAAGAAGGGTTCCAGTTGATCCCAGCAGCAGAACAGTCAGCTCTTGAACTTAATGTGCAAGTGGCCAAGCACTCCACAGACACGCATACCCTTAAAAGAGCTCTCAGGGTGATTCAGCATGACACAAAAGGTGACAAGGTTGGCCCTTTGAAATACGGGTATTACTCATTTTTGCCAGTTGACTGGATTGGAGTAACATGAAATAAAGCCTCTTTGTGAAGACAGACGCAATGTGCCACCAGGAATCAAACTCACAACCTTCAGATTGAGAGCCGAATACCTCTAAACACAAAGCCATATGCCTTCACAAAAGAAATGTCATAAAACACATAAGCTAACTGCCTTATTATCTTGACCATTTGCTTCATATGATGATGCAAAATTATAAATATTTAAAACTTTCTAAACTTAAAAAATACCTTTTAAAGACAAGATATATTTTTAACCTTTTAGCATTCAGATTATTCTGTCAAATGTAATGCTTTTTTTATATTCAAATTGATTTTTAATTAAACATGCATTATCTTGTAGCTTCAAAATTTTGATAATGTGACTATATCTTTAGAATGATACTGAAGGGTAGATATGATAGGCTGTATCTGGCTGGTTGGGTATTTTTGAGAAATTGAATGGATTTACAAAAACTTTTAATTATGAAAGACAAAACTGACAATTCATGAGCAAAGAAAGGAACAAAAATGGAAACCAACCATTACTGAACTGGCTGAGAATTGAGCGACCATAGAAGCCATTTGCAGATTGACAAGAGGAAGAATGACCATAACAGAAACAGGCAATGCAGCCAAATTTATTGTTTTCTTCCATTCCAAAGAAACCATTTTTACACCTTTTATTTAAAGGTAAAAGAAAAGAGAATATTAGACAAGTTTATATTTTGCACATGTACAAAATGCGTGTGTGCGCACGCACATGTAAATACAGATAGCTATGTGTACATGTGGGTATGAACAGTTTATTGCATATGAATGTAGGTGCAGTCAAAGATAGTGGCCTTGCTATTTCGAGCACGATAATATGTGGGGAGGAATGTTTCCAGATCAAAATAGGAGTTACCCACCTTGGTTTCAATTACCTCCCTTGCATTTAATATAAAGAAAATTTTTTAGGATATCCTTAGATCAACGGTTCATGAACGAGGGCGGTGTCACCAGCTTGGGGAGTTGTTAGCTCACACAGAGAAAGCAAATATTATAGCGGGCTTTATGAGATGCGTTGAGTATTTAGAGGGTCGTAAAATACATTTTAAATACATAAAAAAGAAAATTTGGTAAGAATATGGATAGGGCATTATATTATCAAAGAGCAGAAACACGACCAATGATGTACCGGGGTCCAATATAATTTTATTATATAGTTTCTCACAATCTATAGCAATTTCCATGAAATTTTAACATAGGCAGCACTAGACTTGCAAATAATATGAAGGTGAACATGCTGGATGGGACGGTGAAGGACAATCTGACTAATAAAACAATGCAAAAATAAAGCTACTGTCTGATATACCATCATGATCATTGTAACTTTATGTTCATTTTTCCATTCTGGCATTGGCAGGATACAAAATTCAGTGGGTCACAGGACCATGCCAGGCTCCAATATCTTATATATGTGCGTATGTGTGTATGGGGAACATATGTGAGTGTGAGGTAGGGGCAGTCCCACTGAATGCCACTTTGGACAAGCGTTTTCTACTATAGTCCTGGGCCAACTAAAACCATGTGAATGGATCTAACAGAAAGAAACTGAAAGATCATGTGCATGTGTGTGTGTGTGTGTGTGCGTGTGTGTACCATTGTCTTGACATTATGTGATGATTTTAAATGAGCATCACCAGTATACAAGCAATTTTACACTTTTCCAGTCTTCCATGAAAAAAAGAAATGTCTGACCATTGGGGAACTATTACTTCGCTTGGAAACAGGTGAGGTTTGGTGACACGAAGAGGATTTTTGCGATAAAAACTGGCCTCACAAACACCATCTGACTAACATAAAAGTGGATATTAAGCAATGATGGTGATCGTATGCATGCATGTGTATGTGTATACCAATACATACATGTGCATGCATATTCAAAGACCATATGTGTAAAAAATGATTCAGTGAAAGGGGCTGCTGAGCCACAGAAGGTTGACAGCCACTGTTTTAAACAATCACAACAGAATTTGTACATATGTAATGTAAAAGAATTTATATAATTTTAATATATAATTGAATAAGGAAAGAATGTAAAAATAATTTCTCTTCCATTACCTGTCACATTTCTGGCCATCAACATTTGCTTTACATGTACATTTTCCAGTTGAGGTATCACAGTAAGGAGTGTTATTCAAACTTCCTTCTGCCTTACAGTTACAGGGTCTAGAATGGGCAGTAAAAAGACAATTTAAGAAAAATAGCCAAGAAATAAAATTGACACAAATTTAGTAGAATAAAACACAATTTTTAACCAACCATAGCTACTATATCACTCATGATACATTTTTATCATGTGGTAATGATAAAGTCATCTTCTTTGGGATTTGGTGGGTTTTTTATATGCTGCATTAATAAAAAATATTTTCCTGAAAAGCAAAACACAAACCCACAGGAAAACACCATCACCACAACCAGAGCCGGATTTGCCATTGTGCTTAGGTGTGCTTAAGCACAAGGCCCTGTCGACCAGGTGAGGCCCATCTTCCTGCACCAAAAATTTTTTACAATAAATTTTTCAAATGTCAAAAATTCAAATGTTTTTCCTAAAAGTTATAAAAGTGAAATTAATCATGTGAACGCTTTTACATGTTATCTTTTAACAAAATTGTGTATAAACAATTCTCTATACAAAAGTAAGAGGTCTCATAACTTAACTAGCACAGAGCCTCATTTGTCCTAAATCCAGCACTGACCACACAACAACCACCATCATTATCACAGCATAGGCAAATATAAATCACAACATGACACCAGACACAACCATGTAGGTAGACCAACATCACTAGACTACAGACAGATGAATGCCACCTGTCCGAACAGATGGCTGGATGTCACTATAACAAATAGACACAGAGGACTCTGGAAACCAGGCAAATGGATGTCAGAAACGCAAACACACAAAGAGATGTCAATAGTCCAGACAAACACACAGATATAAGAACATTGCTAGACCAGAAAGATTATCACATATACAGAGCCTTAGACCAAACAGACTAAATAGACAGACAGATGTCACTAGCCAACCAGACAGGCAGACAAATAGACATTACCTAAGCAGACAGACACACAGACAGACAAATAGACATTACCTAAGCAGACAGACAAGACAAACATATAGCATTAGCCCAGACAAATAAACAGACATCAAAAAACAAACAGACATATAAACATCACTCACTGGGTCAGAAACATAAATGCCTCTAAATGAAACAGTCAGTCAGATATATAAAGGCCACTTAACCAGACAGTGAAAGAGTCACATATATAGATGTCATCCCATTCAGACAATCAAATATACGGATGTCTCTAGGCCAGACAGGTAAACGATCTGATTTCAAGACATCTCTAAATGAGATGACCAAATAGTCAGATATATAGACATCCCTAAACTAGACAAGTAATCAGATATGCATTGCCACTAAACCAGACAGAAGGATGTCACCAGAACAGACAGACAGATATAAGTCATTAAAAACAGACAGACATCATTAGATCAGACAGAGACAGATATACATTACTAGAGGATTTGCAGATACATTCCAGCATCAGACAAGTTAACCGTGGTATTTAGTTACCGCCTTTTACATTTTTAAGTCGTGCAGAGGTTAAATTTACCTTTCAACCGTCCAGTGTTGATAAAAATAAAGTACCAGTTAAACTCCTGGGGTTGCTTTATATTTTCTTACTTCAATAATTCATCCTAGATGTGGATGGAATCATGACAGAAGACAGATGGGTATCACTAGATCAAACAGACATCATCACACCACAAACACTCAGACATGTCGACATCACAGACAGACAGATTGATATCACACTACATACAGATTGACAGACACCACCACCACAGACAGTCAGATATGATCATAATCAGATATGGACATCACCAACAGACAGACAAATATCACCATACATACATAACCATCCCTCAAACAGATATATAACTATCAGAACAAACAGTTATATAAATGAGTAAACAAATTACCTGCAACCATAGTTTGAGAAGTCATAGAAGTTTGCCTGACAACGATCACATCGGTCACCAGTCACTCCAGGTTTACATTGGCATTTTCCTTGAGCATTACATTGAAGATCAACAGAACCTAGAAAGGTGATATTAAAAAAATATTAGCTTCACACTTGGGCTCAAGACAATAAATTGGAGAGGTTGGGTACAATAGTTTTGTCTTCATTACCAGACTGATCCACTGAATGAATGACAGATAAACCTAACATAAAAAACCCCTTCGGTCAGGAATGACCGTGGGATTACACCTAGAAACTTCCCTTCCAAAGCACAAGTCCAGGTAAGGCTGTTTATGGAAGAACAATAGTTACCCATGCATACCAACCTCCCCTCCCCATGCCACCGATTTTATCCAAGGAAAAGGTAAAGACCAATACACCTTGGTACCAGTGACATCGTAACTCATTTCTACAGGTGAGTGAACTGGAACAATGTGAAATAATGTGTCTTGCTCAAGAACACAACACATAGCCAAGTCTGGGAATCGAACTCATTACCTGATGGTTGTGAGCCTGACACTCTAACTACTGAGCCATGTATCTTCACATAGACCTAACATACCACCCTGCTTAACACCATCATCACTTGGTTCTTGCAAATTGATTGATTGGTATAGTGGTTCATTGATAGATTTAACATCTCATTTAGTTTAACAGTCATCACCTGGTTCTTTGTAATTGACTTCAATAGTATATTAGTTGAATGGTTGGCCTAACAGATTAGTATACTGGTGGAATGGTTGTTGCTAAGTGAGTTCAATGACTGATTGATATACCAGTTGAATGGTAGGCCTATCTCTACCACCCAGCTCAACATCATTACAACCTGGTCCTTTATAACTGATTTCAATACCTGGTTAGTACACTGGTTGAATAGTAGGCCAAACATACTACTCACTTCAGCATCTTTACCATCTGGATCTTGCTAATTGATTTCACTAGCTCATTGGTACACTGGCTGAGTATTAGCTTTAACACAGCACTCAGTTTAAGATGAATTGAAATGCTCAAAGCCATTCCCTCATCGCACCCTCATTCAAAAGTGGAATTTACAGTACAGCCAATTAACAACGATTCTTCATATGAGATTACTACTTATTTCATCAACTCTAGGTCCGTCGAAAAATAGTCAGTACTGGAAAGATTCAAAACTCTTGACTGACAAGTACAAAACTAAAGCTACAATGCACTTACTGATCTATTTGAGCATTTCAGCTAAGTTAATCCACCAGCCTACTAGAAAGGTTTTAATCTGAAGATTTAACCCTAATCGACCGACATCTGACATATTTACATGGAAATTAGGAAAGATCTCAAAACTATTTGGTACGAGGACCATGTATGGATATTAAAAGAGCCAAACTTAATGAAACTTTTTTAGTGTTAAATAATTCTATTAATCTTTATTAAATTGTAAACTCATGTAAACAAAAGCAAATTATTACCTCAAGCTATGTCTGCTTGAAAATACTTTGAATGCTGACATAAGGGACATGATCAGATTGTTTATACATTAATTCAAACATGAAGTATAGCTACAGCAGTAAAACATAAGCAGACTCTCAAATCTTTTTTTAAAGTAAAAAGGCAATATCTAAAGACAGACACAGAAACATGAAATTTTGTAACTGAATTTTTGTTTTAAATTTCAATTTGTAAACTTAATTATATTCCTCCTATATCTCCCTCTATAGTTCATATTATATCTCTCTCTCTTTCTATATATATATATATATATATATGAATAATAACAATAAATGGTGCAAAATGCATATAAATAAAAGTTCCTTTAATTCCTACACATGTTTCAAAATATATGAGAGCTCTTCTACAAAGAAGTAAGAACTGCCAGAATTCCACATATATTCATCTTCAGGGAATCAACATATAAAAGCAAGACAAATGCAAAATGATGAGGTAAATTACGAGCTAAGATGTTACATGGCCATATAACATCTTAGCTCATAAGTTACCTCATCATTTCGCATTTGTCTTGCTTTTATATGTTGATTCCCTGAAGATGAATATATGTGGAATTCCAGCAGCTCTTACTTCTTTGTAGAAGAGCTCACATATATTTTGAAACATGTGTAGGAATTAAAGGAACTTTTATTTATATGTGTTTTGCTCCATTTATTGTTATTATTCATATCTTCTCAAAATGTATCACTTTAACTTGGTATCTCTACCTATAAAACGGCTGTGATATCTTGGTTTTTTAGTGTAATTTTGCTACCTCTGGTAGCTATTAACATATTTACATTGTCAACGGTTTTTTTAAAACTGAGATAATATTAATATGTACATAAATTAATATATACATAAACTAATATATATATATATATATATATATATATATATATATATATTATTGATAATTTATAAAGGATTTCTACAAATGATTACCATTTTACTCACAGGTTTTCAAAAATTTGTTCGTAATGGTTAGTATATAAATTTTGTTATAATTCTTATTAGATAAGAATTTAGAGATATATTCCTTTGACTTATTCCGAATTGATAACTTTTAACCATAAATTAAACATATGTAGGTCAATGTTAAGCTGTATTTAAATCAAAATGTAAATTTAAATTCATGAAATGCCACTTCATCATACTCATCATTATTTATATATATATATATATATATATATATATATATATATATATATATATATATATATGGTATGTATACCTTATACACACACACACACACACACACACACACATGCATTAATCAAAGTATACAGTATTGTAGATCCATTTCAGCTAATCTTGACAATCAGTTTTGCACTGGATATTAATTAATGGCATGATTGAGTAACACCATATGCTCTTCAAAGATAGCAAGTGTTTTATTTTTTCCATACCTGCCATCCCTGAAGAATTAGTGGTGTAACATAACTTTGCTGTTATCGATGTATGGTTACCTAATCCCCTGTATGAAACTGATTGGTAAGATTAGGTGAAATGGATCTATAATTCTGTATACTTAGATTAATATACCTACTCTACTGGTAAATATATGAGTCCATATTTTTTTATGGCATGGATACTTAGATGACTCTCTCTCTCTCTCTCTCTCTCTCTGTGTGTGGAGTGGGGGAGAGACAGGCTGAAAAAAACCATACACGCACAAACATAGAAGCAGACTCCATTTGATTTGCCTTTGATCCACTACATGAAGACAAAATGCTTCCATGTTATACCTGTGACTCAATGAAATAGAGCTTGTTAATATGCCATAAAATAAATATGACTAAACATAAGGCAAATAAATATGAAGTGCAAGAAGTAGTTACAGAGTTATGTGTTAATACTTACCAGTTGGATTACAATTGCATGGCATGCACATATGTTGTGGTTGTTTCAAGAAGTGGTTCACTTTGCACTGGTCACAGGCAGGTCCAGCAGTGTTGTCCCGACAGTTGATACAATAGCCACCATGACCAGTTTGGTCATACAAAGTTTGGTTGAAAATACATTCCCGAGATTTTCCATTGCAGTTACACTCTAAAATCATACAAATAAATGGATAAATAAATACAATGCACAAATCACAATATTTGCAATCAATGCATCACAGACATCTATTTTAATGACATGTATAACTGTGAGTATATTTGTGCAAGAAAGGTTGGGGTGGTTGGGAATTCTACATTTAATGAATTACAATAACGATGACATCTTTAGTACATAATATCACACTAGTTATATAATCCATTCCAGGAATTGGAGAGGTAGAAAGGAAAATTTAGAGTCAGAATTCAGATTTATCAAGACTGTCATTCTTATAACTTTCATGTCACTGGTGCCAAGATGTAATCACCCTTCCACAAATTTCAATAGTTTTCTTAACTGAGGAATATCTACAGCATGGGCAGATAGTCCTTCCCAGTGTAGCTTTCCTTCAGTTGGCACTTTGGGAGACAGTCCAGATTTAACTAAGTCAAGAAAAAATGTTTTCATCTTTATTGTTATTTTATATTTACTTTCCATGTTGGCACGAACCAGATGGGTCATTTCTGCTCTTCTAGATGGATCAGGAGAGCATATTACATCTATTAGCTTCATATTTAATTTGGTTTCAGTGGTTGGATACCTTTCCAAATACCAACCACTTTAAAGAGTGTACTACATGCATTTTTTCATAGCACTAACACTAGAGGGATTGCTATGTTTTTTGACAAGGCTAACACATTTTCACACCCCTACACTTTGCAGGGTGAACTGGGTACATTCCACTGTGGAACCAACACCAGAGAGAATGTGAGTGAGAAAGTGATGGGTAATCAGTGAAGAAGATAGGTAGAGTGTATGAGGAAAATGCAAGTCTGGTGGAGTTTCTTAATTATATATCTGAAGATGGTGAAAGAGCTAGGGTGATAAGGATGATAGTGCAATGTCCTAGATTCCCTATTCTATGAAACAAGACTAACAGGCACTTAAAATTTACAACATACATATTATCATGTATTTTGGTAACTGTATTATTGAAAACCATCTTTCTGTGTTTTTAAAGAATCAACTTGACTTTTAATACTTTCCATGTCTATGACTGACATATACTATAGAGAAAATGCCAATCTTTAACAGTATTGCATCGAGAAGATTTCTCTATAAACAATGCTCAGAGGTAGTTTATTCTACAGTGTTCATAGCAGAACTTGAGTACAACACTAAAAGCTAAGAAAACATTTGTCAACTATACAATGCTCCTACCACTTGCAGTGGTGAATAGTACCACACAACTGCACCCATTTACAATTAGCTAGATGTTTCCACATAAAGCATCAAAGTACCTGTGACTTATGTTTTACAAAGGGTAAAGCAGTAACAGCTCCCAAACAAACAAAATACCACAAAAAAAAAAATGAAATAAATATACAGAAATACCAAGACTTCTTTTGTTTGACAAATAAGATACACTATGTAAAAATACTTACCTAAAATTATATCCTGAGAGCAATAATAAAAGATGAAAAGAAGAGATGCTTTCAATATACACACAATGCTAACCATTTCAATAATACATTAACATTGTTATTACTAATTTTATTGTTATTACTAATTTTACAGTAACTATTGATACAAACACCATTTTAACATGTATTAAACTTTGCTTGTACATCAAATAGTTTAATTAGTCTCAAATCTTTATTTCTCATAGGGTTCCATCACTCACACTAATAATAATAATAATAATAATAATGATAATAATAATAATAAATAATAATAATAATAATAATAATCATCATCATCATCATCATCATCGTTTAACATCCGCTTTCCATGCTAGCATGGGTTGGACGATTTGACTGAGGACTGGTGAAACCGGATGGCAACACAATAATAATAATAATAATAATAATAATAATAATAATAACAAATTGGTATTTTGATCACTCAGTTTTTTCAACCTTGACAGCTATACTGTGTATAACTTTCAATGCAAAAGGAAAATTTAATTTTATTAACATATGTTTATAAAGGCTAAAACAAACTTTATTATATTTATCAAAATTATGCTTGAGCAGAAATTGCTTCTTTCTATAAACATCCCTCTTGTAATTGTATTACACATTTCAAAAATAAATATTTCTACATGAAACTGACTGGCAATTGGTGAATTTTATAGGATATCTATAAAATACTTACAGAAAGAACAAAACCTCCTCCTGATCATCATCATCATCATCATTACTGTCATCATTGTTATCACAATCATCATCATCATTCTTCTTCTTCTTCTTATCATTATTATTGTTATTATTTAACACCTGCTCTCCATGCTGGCAATGATTTAGAAGTCCTACTTTCTATTTTGGCATGGTGTCTATAGCTGGATGCTCTTCCTAACACCAACCACTTAACAGAGTATACTGGATACATTTTACTTGGCACCAGCACCGGTGAGATCGCCAAGTAACATGCAAGGTAAGACCTCTCAGCTGAGGGGGAGTGATATTGAGGGAGGTACTCCTACCAAAGACTATTATAGTCATTATGATGATATACAAAAGTGTATGATATGAGTGACTAACATAATTCCTTCTATATTCATGTTAGATAATGTTCATTTTGAAAAGATTATTACTATAATAAAATAGAACAAAACCAAACATGTATGTGCTGTAAATGGTTATCAGAACTCTTCTTCCAAGATGCAAGCATATCAGATTCAAAATAAAATTTCAGATCAAATCTCTTTGTCAGATTCCAAATTATCCATTATATTATTTCTCAATAAAAGAAAACATCACTATCATTAACACCCAGGTATGACTGAGTCATTCATGAAGTTTGTTTCTCAACCTAATAATCTTAGGTTTGGTTCCACTGCATGACCCCCACTCAGTAAACATCTGGTATTATTGCCTTGAATCGTCAATACCTTGAGAGTGTAACTGGTAGAGGGTAACTATATAGAAGCCCATCCTTTGTGTTTGTGAGAGTATGTAAACATTGCCATATCCACTTCTTGCATCAGATCAAGTGAGCAGAAAAATGGTACCATCATGTTTATATTCTCAATGAACATTTTACTAGCAGAACAGGAAATAGTAGGCAACAAGAAGAGCGCCCAACCATGAAAATATGGCCTCAAACAAATACCCACTTCGTCTATGGCAGTATAGAAAATCAGGCATAAAACAATTAAAAATTTATTATAAATCATTTTTTTCATCATCAGGATTCTATGCAAAATATTTCACACAGAGAACTCAAAACGTTTCTACTAATGTGACCCATCTTTATTTTATCTTCTGTTAGAATACTGCAAGTTATGTTGGACAACACATTTTCCAAAATATTTTTTTCTTCATTTTTGATGCTCCTCTTTCTCTTTATAAATTTTGATAAGCATTGTCAACAATGCTTACCTCCCCCTGATTCACATACAATCTTAACTAAAGGTGAATCATCTTGCTCACTGGTGCTTATTTTGCTACAAAACCAAGCAATCAACCATGAAGATCATGAACAGGGGCACACAGATTGAACAGGCAGGCAATATTTGGTGTTTGAAGCACATGTTGAAGTCTTGGAGATAGCATCAACCAAGAAGACAATAGCCAGCAAGCTTCCTGAGTATGCCAGCAAGTGGAGGCGCTCATGGAAATGGAAGCACATAAACAAACAGATGAACAGGTTACAACATCATCAAACAGAAATGTCTTAATGTTTAATGATATCAACTAACCACCTCAAAAGTACTACTAAAATATGATGGGTCCTTAAACCTCATAAAAAAAACTAGAATGGAAATAAAATATTGATTTCAAATTTTGGCAACAAGGTCATCAAATTCAGGGGAAGGATAAAATCAATTACATTGACCCTAGTGCTCAATTGGTACTTATTTTATCGATCTTGAAAGGAGGAAAGGCAAAGTTGACCTCAACAGAATTTGAAATGTGAAGATGGACTAAATACCACTAAGCATTTTGCTTGGCATGCTAACGATTCTCCCAGTTCAGCGCCTTCTCTAACAGAAATAAAATACTATGAGGAATTTTGATTAACTTAATCACTTACGTAGACACTCTTGAGCATCAGTTTCTGTTGCTCTTTTCCAGGGTCTATCATTGTAAAAACTACTGCACTTTTCACAGCTTACTCCAGCAGTGTTGTGTTCACACTTGCACCGGACACGGTTATCAGCGGTTTTTTCACAGGCTTTAGCATGACCATTACATTTGCATCTGAAACAAAAAGAAACTATAAATTATTGGTAGGAAATAATCATGAAGGTTTCAAAAATAATTGTTTGAGAGTAAACATCAATATAAAGAAACTTTACAACAAATCAAGCTTAAGAAATTTAGCAAGCAGAACTTAGCAAAACAAATGCAACAATATTTTTCTTTTACACAGTAGGACATTGTGCAGAAACATGGAATCTCAAAATAATATGAAAGCTTAAAAACAGAAATGGCAAAACCCATGAAGAGATAATGGCTTCTGAACATAATGTTCACTGGGAATATAAAACAACACGTTTTTTTTTTTAAGGCAAGGAGACAGTAAAACACACACACTCTCATTTACTTGCATACATATGCACATCTATACACCAAGCTTCTTTCAGTTTCTGTCTACAAATTGCACTCATAAGGCTTTGGTTAGTTTAGAGCTTTTGTAGAAGTCACTTGCCCAAAGTTCTATGCAGTATAATTGAATACAAAACCATACATTTGATACTATCAATCTGAGGTTGATGATTAATTAACTCCCTTTCTGCAAAATTTCAGATCTTGTGCCTAAAACAAATACTAATCTAGCTGAAGTCAAATTTACCTTTCGTTTTTCTATGAACAATGCAATAAATAAATCAATTGAATCTACTATACCTCACCCACCAAAATTTGGGACCTTGTTTCTATATAACGTATCAAAAACAGTGCCCAAATATGAAATCCTTGATTCACAAAACTCAAAAAATCATTATGCAGAAATAACAGCTGGTTATAGAAGAGATGACTAGATCTTTGTCATTTTAAAGTATTCTATCTTTCCAAGTTGGAAAGGGCTGTAATGCAATTCACAGGTTTCTATGAGTTTTAGTTCCATGTTATATCTCATCTGTAAGACTCATCAATTTTTAAATAACATGCCTAATTAAAATTTATTCCACTGATTGAAGTAAGAACTTAGGGCTCAATAATCCTCCAACATACTTTGCATTCAAAATTTATTTTCAAGATGTGAGAAGAAATAAACTTTCTTTTGTTTCCTTTCCTGCAGACTTTTAGTTAAAAGTGCTACAAGCTGAAACTCACTGCTGCTTTAAGATGCTTCCTTTCTTATATGTTCCATCAATCTTCTGTGTGTGCTCCATGTGATGGGTAGATACCAACACAAAGTGTCACTTGAATTTCAGTTGACATTTTAATGGAGTTACTTAATATCTTTACAGGAGTAAACTTTAGAAAGAATATGTTAACCTGATTAAATTTAATGAGAATTTTCTAAACAAATTAAACAACCTTCAGCAGTAAAACATAAAATGCCAATTATGATTTATGTGTCTGATTCTATATGAACTGTGAAAATAAAGACCAAACCACATCTGAAAGTAACCAGTTGTTTTGGTTGTGTAAGTAAGTCCCCAAGTCAACAATGATCAATCAGGTCCATGGCATGCAGGTTGTCAATTGAATGTCCAGGATTGATCCACAGATTCATTTTGTTAGTTATACCATGTCTCCATCCAGCTCAATTCCATACTGCACACTCTAGTAGGCAATGATGATTCATATGGGATATAGTAAGACTGTCTGAACTTACTGTAATTTTTCAGCTGTTCAGTCGGTCTTATGCACTTGTAGATTCTGGTAATGGTTCAAAAGAGGTGAGCAAAGTGAACTCAGTCACAGCATGACATTTGTTCGTCATCATCGTCGTCGTCATCATCATCGTCATCATCACCTTCATTATTTTGACATCCACTTCTACATGCTTGCATGGGTGAGTCAGATAGAATTCATTGAGGCAGATTTTCTACAATTGGATGCTCTTCCTATCTCCAACCCTCACCTGTTTCCAAATAAGATGATGCTTCTCATGGCTTGGCACGTTTTCACAGAAGACAGGAAATGAAGGACATCACTTGTATGACAGTGATGCTCCTTGACAACTACCACACGAGGTCAGACATATAAATTCCAAGAAGCAATAAATTACAGAACTCAATACATAAACGTAGTGTTCTTTAATACTTTATAACTGAAAGGCTCATAATTCCAGTACTCCAAGTTTCACATTTCCGATTATTCAACTGGTGGGAAGAGCATCCAGCCAGAGAAACAATGTTAGAACAGACAATGGAGCCTGGTGGAGTCCTTGGCCTTACCAGTACCAGTCAAACAGTCCAAGCCATGCTACATGGAAAACAGATGATGATCTGAACCTAGTGACAAGAACAAAAACAGCAGTTTCAAGCTCATTTCATTTCATTTCCAGCTCTCAAGGGCCAGTGAGATTACTAATGAAGTCATAACCATGTGGCCAGTAAATAACAGTACAGCATTTAGCCTCATAAGTCCTTATCCAGCTTTGTGCATACAAAGAAAAAAAATTCAAAAAAATATTAAGTATTTTTTCAGAGAATAAAGTTTGGTTCAGGCCATTATTTTTTTCCTTCACCACCACATTTCTTGTTTGTTAACACAACTAGCATTTGGAACTTGTAAACAGAAAAAATTCACCTTGCAGTTGCCTCTACCCTAAGTCCTTTTTATAATCATCAAGAACAGAGATCAAAATAAATACTAATTACATATATTTCACATACGTAAGTGCAATAAATAGCATCAGACATCTAACGACTGTATATTCTGTCAGACTACTCCTAACAGGTGGAACCTTTATGAATAATTAATTGTATGGACTTTCTAAATGAGGTGCTAAGAGATATTATGTTCATGATACTTTCCTAAGATAGCAATAAATCCATAAGCAAAATGGTCTTTCTAATGACAAAATATAATAATTTAACCATTAGTATTTAAACTGGCCTTATCCAGCCCAAATATTCTATTTGTTTTATATTCAAACTAGCCAAATCTGGCTTTTCACACCTATCCTACAATGTCGTTTTAAAACTAAACAATCACATCATTGAAATTTCGAAGCCACAAGATAAAACATGATTGATTCAAAACAATATGAATAGATTAGCATTACATTTAACTGGGTAATCTAAATGCTGAAGGGTTAAGGCCAAAATTCAGTTGTGCAAAAGCTGATAAACATATCAATGAGAATGCCATTAAAAAAATCAAAATGGCACATGTGAGCGCATGTGTGTGTGTGCATGTGTGTGTTTGACCACTGCTTGACAACAGGCGTTAGTTGTTTACAACCATTAACTTAGTGGTTCAGTAAAAAAGACTGAGAGAATAAGTACCAGACTTTAACAATAGATAGAATCAGTTATTGCTATACTAACACAATTTTGAGCCATTTTAGAATTTTTTAAAACTGTAGAAAATATATCAGTCATCTTGTAGACATTAAATCGGTAAAGAGGACTTTACTGAGACAGTAACTAATAAAGATGGATTGCCATAATAGAGCTTCCATACAAATGTTTATATATTTATAAAGGGAAAATAAAGCAAGTACAGTGACAAAAAACATTCAGTATATACTTCAAGAATGAATTTACATTGCAAGTCATGAAAGGGAAACAAATAAAGAATAGACTATGACAAATGTGTAAGACACAGGCTTAACATTCACACAGAGAGATTCTACATGTTAATATATCAGTGCATCAGGTACTGCCTCAGAATTACAAGGCTATTGGTTTAGTTCCTTGACAAAGTGGCATGTTGCATATTTGAGCAAGGCACTTCATTTCACACCATTCCAGTCTACTCAGCTGAAACTGAGTACTAGCCTTAATTAGTGGAAGTGCATGGCTTAGTGGTTAGGGTGTTGGACTCATGATCATAATATTGTGGTTTCCATTCCTGGATCAGGCAATGCATTATATTCTTGAGCAAAACACCTCATTTCACGTAGCTCCAGTCCACTCAGCTGGCAAAAATGAGTAATCCTGCAATTGACTGGAGGACTGACCAGGTGGGGAATATATATGCCATGGAAACTGGCCCTTATGAGTCAGCATTACTCAAGAAAGTAACTTTACCTTTTTACTAAGCTTAAAGGTAGTACAGCCCCTCCTCCCTACAGTTGCAACATCCTCAGCCTTCCTACCCCCGGTCAGTCAAGAAGTAGGAAGGCTGTGAGAGTGCCTGTGTCTGCTCATGACTACACAGATACCTAAAACAATTAGTGATAGCTTGGTACATGGTAATTAGTAATACTTACAAGTGATGGCTGTGGTTGCTGGTTAATTTTTTTAGTGTAAATAATGTACATTATCAACTTTAGGTGGTTAAACGTTTTAAAGAATTATTTGAACAGACTAGAACATAAGGTGATACACAAAACATTAAACAGATTCTACTTTGGAATTCAGTTATGTTAGCATAAAGACCAAATAATTTGCCAGAATTATTGTTGCTTATAATAGTCATATAGTTTTGATGACTTTCAGATAGATTATTGTAAACGTGCTAAAATGGATAAGATGAATTTTTTAAATTTAGGTAGTTTAATAAATATTTCATTGCTTCCTACCACTTATCTATGAAACGAAAGTGGTATTAAATGCAAGTAATGCAAATTGAAACAAACATAACATGTCTTATCTAGAGGCACAGCACCATACATTAAATGAATTGAATCACTATCTTGCAACATGTCATCTGCCATCTTAGCCTGCCAGCAATCGTGTTATCTGCTTCTCCACCTAAATGTATGTATGCATGTGTGATTGCATAGTTATACAAGTTAATTTAGATATATATACATACATAAATTAATAAATAATAGTCATTTAGTTGCTATCTATTAGCAAAAAAACAACAAATATAAACAAGAGTACTCAGAGAGAGCAAACCTTTGCCAAGGCAACAGCGTCTTCTCAATGATTAGCCAGAGATGATTTTTAAAGTGAGAATATCTGAAATAAACTTGACAGCTCTCAAAAACGAGAATACTAAAAATGAAGCCGACCGCTATCAAAGATTAAACAAAAAAAAAAAAACAGGAAAAATAATCCAGAATCCTTGTCAGGTAGTGGATTGATCCCAAAATCTAATCAGTTCATGCCAGTCATGAGGCTAAATATCCCTGAAAGTTTCATCCGAATCCATCCAGCAGTTCTTGAGATATCTTGTCCACAGATAACCCAACAAACAAACAAACAAACAACCATGACTGAAAATAATACCTCCACCTTCGCTAAGGCGGAGGTAATAACAATTAGTTACTTGCTAACCACTACAGAAATTATTATTAGTCACACATTTAAATATACCTGATACCAAAGTAAAATATAATTAAGAGACTAATAAACTTAGAAGCTGTAGATGACACTTATTTGCAGTAGAAATATAAATAACAGACCATTAGAAAAATCAAGCCTCAAAGATTTACCCAAAAACTAACTAGCGAGATTTGTAAGATTTTGGGGAGCACTGATCCTTACTAATAAAGTTAGGTGTATAATACAATCAATAGAGTAAAGAATGTGTATAGGTATAAAAGCTAGAGTAGAATGCTGGACACATACAGACTAAATACAGTGAGTTTCATATATAACAGATTTGAGTAACACAACTATCATGCTTTATATAACCATTGTTTCTATTGCAAATTAAAATGTTTATATTGATAGGTGAGCCAAGATGATAAGGTACCAGACATTCAAACTATTGGTTGATGTTTGTGTTCTACGCTGTTTCTGCAATTAACCCTTTTGCATTTAAACCAGCTATATCTGGCCAAAATATTCTGCCTGTTTTATGTTCAAACTGGCCAGATCTAATCTGTCATACCTACCCTACACTGTCATTCTAAAAATAGATGATCACATCATCAAATTCTCAAAGCCATAAAATAAGGCATAATTAATTCAAAACAATGTGAATAAATAAGCATTACATTTGACAAGAGTAACCTCAATGCCAATGAGTTAAGACAATTTTATGCATCAATTAAAAACACTGATATAATTATCTACTTCAAATGAAAGGAATACTGAACAAGAGCACTGTAAACTTAACAGGAGTATTTCAATAGGCTGCCATACCAAGTCCAACTCAGCTCCATAGCAGAGCATCATTCTTCAAATGGAGGGTTCAGGAGTGAGCCAGCAAGTCACTGCTGCAGAAATAATGTCGAAAGAAATTTTGTGAGGGTTGTATGTTCCACAAAGTGTTTGGCTAGGAGGATAGAATGGAAACATAAAATAAATCGCAGGCCACCACTGGTAAGTTACATCTGTTGAATATTAACCAAAACTGATTGTATTTAAATGACCTATCTTTGCATTACATGCATATTTAACAGCTGTTTTCCAACAAAGAAACTTGGTAATTACAAACTTGTTTTATCATTAACTGTACAAAGATCCTTTAATTTGGCAATAAACAAACTATAATTCAAAATACCCAGGTCTATAGTTTGTATTTTCTTTAAATGTAAAGATCTTAATGTATTTTTTGAATTGTTGAGTATAAAATTATTTCAGAATATAGAATACAGTCTTACACTTAGAGAATAAAATAAACCTAAGCTTATCATAGGTTCTTTACTGATATATGCAAAGAGAAATTGCTAAAGGTAAAAATTAAAACGGAATCTACTCTATCTGTTCATGAAGAACAAATTACTATTCTATATAGTAGAGGAAGAAATAGTTTACAGACTCTAGTTTATTATAAGTGTCTGTGTTAACAATTATAGAGAGATGAAAAGAAAAGGCAAGTATGATAAACAAACTCAGAATGTTTTATTGTTTTTTCTAAGGTAGATTAAACACATCATGTCCATCTGTCTGTCCATCCACTACCTGTGTATCCAATTATCTATCTATCTTATGTCTATATATATATATATATATATATATATATATATATATAGTCACAAATGACTGTTTCATAACTTAAAACATGTATTGTTTTCTCTTGTATCATACAATATATTCTATATGTTTTGTAGAATGATACATTAAGGAGTTTTTTCTTTTTTTTATGAGTAATACTAGGTTACTTGAATCTATGTTGTTGGCACTGTCGCTTACGATGTTGAGGGTTCCAGTTGATCTGATCAACGGAACAGCCTGCTCGTGAAATTAACGCACAAGTGGTTGAGAACTCCACAGACACGTGTACCCTTAACGTAGTTCTCATGGATATTCAGCGTGACACAGTGTGACAAGGCTGACCCTTTGAATTACAGGCACAACAGAAACAGGAAGTAAGAGTGAGAGAAAGTTGCGGTGAAAGAGTACAGCAGGGTTTGCCACCATCCCCTGCCGGAGCCTCGTGGAGCTTTAGGTGTTTTCGCTCAATAAACACTCACAACGCCCGTTCTGGGAATCGAAACCAATGATCCTATGACTGCGAGTCTGCTGCCCTAACCACTATGCCATTGCGCCTCCACACTTGAATCTATATACTGTGACTTAAATAAATACACACACATACATACACTAATTTACCATTGAGTGTAATAAGGATTCCTAATGCTGACACAGAGTCATTTTGAGAAAGGGAACAGTCAATCTATTGGTCCTATTATTTAACTGGTGAGTATCTGATGAACCCTGGAAGGATAATAAATGAAATCAAACTTAGCAGAATTTGAAACAACTGTGTATAATACGGAAATCTAGGTAGGTTAAGTCATAACGGCTCTGGAATTAGTAGTAGTAAGAGTATAAGAAGTAGAGACAAAGCAAAAATTCTGGGTTGAACTGGTCTTTACATATGGAAGAAATTAAATAAGATTTTATTTTTTTTTAAATAACGAGACAGAGGCCATGTTTGTCAGAAGGAACACAAGCAAGAATATGAGATTCACATTTGAAACAGGCAAACTTTGTTGGCCATGTGTTGTTAATATGTTGATTTATAAGGTCTTTAATATGGAAACTGGGACCCATGACAGATACAAAAGGACCCTTTATACACCAATCAACGTCTTTCTTGCTTTTGTTTGTTTGTTGTTGGTTTTTTTTTTTGGGGGGGGGGGGCAAACTTCAACTGTTTTAAATTTCTTTCAAGTTATTTCAATTCAGCAAGGGAGCATCTATGAAGTCATTCAAGCTGATAGAACTAGTAACCAAATCCTCATCAAACTATTCCCTACTGTTTTAAGAAGAAGAAAAAAAACCATATATATTGAAAAATTCCTTTCCTAAAAACCTTTTTATAGACAGTGAAGAATCAAAATAGAACAACAAGAACAACAAACACAACAACATTACCACAAGTGACTTCAACCTGTTTTCATATAAACAAGTTCTTTACCAACATTTCAAACATAATCTGACAATGGATAAATTCAAAACAAACATAAATAATCCTCAACTGTAAAAACTGTATGGCTAGATAAGATTGATTAAATTTTTTGACAAGTGGAGAATTTCAAACATTCTTATCAAATTCTAATAAATAATAGTCTTAAGTAGAAGAAATAAAGGATCTGGCAAGTCTTATTAGATAGAATAAAAGTTGGAAAAAAAAGCCAGATTATTTATAATGCACATATATTTTGGTGCATGGTGCTTCAGATTAAAATCTTAAAGGTTGAATTTTGCCATGTTTCATTAGGCCATCTGGAGCTGATAAAATAGATTCCACAAAGGTTAACACTAATTACTGTATACTAATCATGTTACGAAGCATAAATAGTATACAAAAACAATATGGCAAGAATTTGTAATTTCCTTTCCTTTTTCCTATTTTATACCTTTTAATGGCTGGGTTTAGAAGGAGGGACAATGCCCCAGAACATTTGCAGGCCTTCTAAATTAATGAAATTAATATTTGAGCCTTTGTTAAGTGTATACCTGCTGAAAAAAATATGAGCAGAAAAAATAGGCGCAGGAGTGGCTGTGTTGTAAGTAGCTTGCTTACCAACCACATGGTTCCGGGTTCAGTCCCACTGCGTGGCACATTGGACAAGTGTCTACTACTATAGCCTCGGGCCGACCAAAGCCTTGTGAGTGGATTTGGTAGACGGAAACTGAAAGAAGCTTGTCGTATATATGTATATGTATATATATACATCTATATGTGTTTGTGATCAAAATTGTAGAAAGAGAGGTTGGATTTTTGTGGGCCAGGGATTGGGGTGTGTTAGTGAGCAAATAGTCACTCTTTTAAACTTTTAGTATTTAAACTGGCCATATCCAGCCAAAATATTCTGTTTTATGTTCAGAATGGTCAGATCCTGCTTCTTACACATAACCTACAATGTCATTCTAAAGATAAACAATCAGATCTTCTTCAAAATCTCAAAGCTACGTAGTAATGCATGATTAATACAAAACGATGTGAATAAATAAGTGATGCATTTGACAGAGTAATCTTAATGCAAAAGGGTTAACTCAGACTAAGACTGCAAATATAAACAACAGTACTGTACAAAATATAGGATCAGTATCTGAATGCTGGCCTCTATTGAGCATTGTGGAAGGGCTGTTTTCATAGGAGTAAAGTGAAGCATTCACCAGAGAGACACCCAGTTATGATGAAACACTACCAACTGCAACACTGGTTCATATTGTTTGAGCTTCACATTTGTGGGTGTGTGTATAATAATGATTGTTTGATATGGTTTATATCAAACATTTATATCAAATTAGTTAAGTATTAAATTTCAGTTCTTATAATTGGGAGCTTTCTAAAAAGAAATTGATATAGTATTTTGTCATAGTCATGTTTTACCTTGACACTGAATATTAGTTTGATCTGCTATTCAGTTACACATTTACAGAACAATTGTATAGAGCATTGTACAGGATGTTGCAGATAATGTCATAAAAAGTTACCAGCATTATCAACACTGAAGTTTACTAGTGCTACAACACTTTTTTTTTCATGTTTCTTTTTTTTTTTTTTACTGTTTAAAATGTACTTATACAAACAAGTTTGCAGGATTTTTATTTTAGACAAGCAAGCATAAAACCCAGGTATTCTTTAAAGCAACATTTAATATAAGATAGTAGAATGTGATCTTGAGATAGGTTTGGTTACTATTTCTAGCAGGTCAGACTCCCAAACAGGTCTCTCTTGCTGGCTTATGTATACATACAAATACACACACACACACACACACACACACACATAAGATGTGTGGACATGCACACATACATAAGACAGAAAGGTGTGGGTTGAGGAAGATTTGGTTGCTATTTTTAGCATGTTTAGCTGCCAAGTAATGATTCACTTGTTGACACATGCATGCATACACATACACACATACAAGGTAGTATTATTATTGGCAGATGAAACAGTAGAAGCTTTGCATCATAAGTTGGATACCTTCCTGATAATCTATTCTGATTAACTTTCAAGCAATAAAATATTTTCAATCAATTTTTTTATGTTTTATCTTCTTTTAATTCATTTTAATGATCTACATTCATAATCATCACAAGCAGCAACTAGTCATAAATGACTACAGAAGCAACACTCAGATAGTTTGTAAGATGCATACACATGTATTTTGGGCATCCAGCCATAGAAACCACACCAAAATAGACGATGGAAACTGGTGCAGCCCCTGACCTTACCAGAACCAGTCAAGCCATCAAACCCACGTCAGCATGGAAAATGGATGTTCAACGATGATCACAATACACATAGACACAATATGATCCTATATACACAATACAAAGTAATCCCCACAATCAAGAACCCTACATAGCATTATTAATATTACCTTTTCTTTTAATCCAGGTCTGTCTGTCCAACATGACCATGATCCTAGGGTCTCCAAGCTTTCATCATCCCTTCTTTATGTTTCCAAGTCATATGGTGAGGTATGACCTAGCTGCTGTAGATGCTCACATAACTCACGTTATCCATATAGGATAGGACTCCCTTCGATTATGAATGACCATGGGATTGCACCTAGAAAATTCCCCATCCAAGTAAGGTTGTTTATGGAAGACCAACAGTCAGCTAAGCATACCAAACTCCCCTCTCCATGCCACCAATGTTATCCAAGGGAAAGGTCAATACAGCTTGGCACTAGTGATGTCGCAACTCATTTCTACAGATGAGAGAATTGGAGCAACATGGAATAAAGTGTTTTGCTCAAAAACACAACACACAGTCCGGTCCAGCAATTGCATAATTGTGAGCCCAATGCTCTAATCACTGAGTCATGCACCTTTATGTTATTCAAGGGAATATAGAAATTTAGTTTATGGAACTAGTTTGGTTGAAGAAGCCACCAAAGGAAAGAAAAGCAACCAGTCTAACTCCTCAATTGGTGAAAGTCAGTACCAGATTCTTTGTAAAGATTTAGTGTTTACATTGTACAAGGCATTCAAGTCACAGGAAAGCAAGTATTTGTAGTAGTAGAAATTTCCTAACAATACATCAAAATGGTTTATATAACTAAAGTGTCTTACTCAGATACATACATAGATATATATATATATATATATATATATATATATATATATATATATATATATATGTATATATATCTATATATGTATATATATATATATATGAACATGTATACATATATATATATTCACTGCATTTTGTCATGAAAAATATATCTTGCTTGTTGACAAATAGTGTATATACACCTAGATCAGCTCGCAGCGCCATCTATTCAGACAGTGAGATGTTAACATTTCAGAATAGTTACCTCCTCATCAGTCACAGACACTAAGCAGATGACACTACAGGCTAAATTAAGAGATTGACTTTCTTATGTTTTTCCAGTCATCATACAGTGGCTGGTAGTGCTATATGGCTACTCACATAAGTAAATTATGGAGTGGGAGCGCTAAGCAATGATAAGCGAAATTGCAATGTTATTATCAGTCCGAATGTGCTCAATGCATGTTCGAACTGGGGAACAAGCTACTCACTGCGTTTTGTCACGGAGAATATATCTCACTTGTTGACAAATGGTGTGTATACACCTAGATCAATTTGCAGTGCCACCTACCCAGACTGTGAGCTGTTAGCACTTCAGAGTAGTTGTGTCGTCTGTCTCCAGACACTAGGCAGGCAGCGCTAGGAGCTGATTGAAGACATTACCTCTCTTATGCTTTTCCAGTCATCGTATGGTGACAGGCAGAACTATATGGTGGCTCACCGGAAGTAAATTAGAGAGAGGGAGTGCTATGCAGTGCTAAGTGAAATTTTAATGTTATTATCAGTTTGAACATGCTCAATACATGTTCGAACTGGTTAGAGAACAAAGGGTAGTATCCATGATCCTATATATTTTTGAGGGGTCCCAAGACTAGTACGAGAAAAGGAAGGAGTTATCCTCAAATTAAAACTCTGACACAGATATTTGCAAGAAAGTGAATTCAGATTAAGGTACCCAAGAACCAGATTCTTGTGTGCCTTTAGCAGGATTCACGAAGAATTGGAAAAAATACAAGACATCTTGTTTAGTACTCTAATAATCCTGCATATCCACCAGCCTGGACTGACATGCAATTTTATTGACTCTGCAAACTTGATCTGAGCAGGATTTGAACCCAGAACACAGAAGACTGAAACAAATACCACAAGGCATTTTGTCATGCAATCTATTTACACTGCTAATTCATGCATATTACTTTACACAAATTTTGCTTTAACCCTTTAGTATTCAGGCCCAAATATTCTATCTGTTTTATGCTCAAACCAGCCAGATCTGGAATCTCACACCTAGCCTACAATGTAATTCTAAAAGTAAAAAATCCCATCACTGAAATCTCAATGTTACAAGATAATGCATGATTAATTCAAAACAACATGAATAACATAGGTGTAGGAGTGGCTGGTAAAAAGCTTGCTTACCAACCACATGGTTCCGGGTTCAGTCCTACTGCATTGCACCTTGGGCAAGTGTCTTCTACTATGGTCTTGGGCCGACCAAAGCCTTGTGAGTGGATTTGGTAGACGGAAACTGAAAGAAACTCGTCATATATGTGTGTGTGTGTGTGTGTGTGTGTTTGTGCCCCCAACATCGCTTGACAATCGGTGCTGGTGTGTTTACGTCCCAATAACTTAGCGGTTCAGCAAAAAGGCACCAATAGAATAAGTACTAGGCTTACAAAGAACAAGCTCTGGGGTCGACTTGCTCGACTAAAGGCGGTGCTCCACCATGGCGGCAGTCAAATGACTGAAACAAGTAAAAGAGTAAAAGAGTAAATAATCGTTGGACTTAACAGAGAAATCTGAATACTAAAGAGTTAGAATAGCCTTCAGTTGACCACAATCCTTGAATGAAACTAGGGATATTGAAACTCAGTAGAAACTTATCACACTGTACCTGTTGAAGGTGTAATGGCTGTGGGCATGGGCCTGGGAATGGAGGGTGCAGGGGGTGCACTTGCACCACCTAAAATTATTGTGGTGTGCAAAATCAAAATTTGCACCCCTACTTACTTTTCTCAGATTTAGAAAACAGTGAGTAAAAGATGATCTGTAAAAAGTATTAGGTTTCTTCTCAAAGAACAAAGAACATAAATAAATAAAACAAAAAACATAAACTTGTTTGTAAAAATTTGGGGGTCTGGGTTTGCACCCCCTAAGAATTTCATTCCCGAGCCAGTGGTTGTGGGGGGAGTTCTAATCTGTCATCCTAATTTAATACCATTACCTTGGCCCTTGGAAGCTTTTAGTAGAGTTTACTCTGTTGTAAGCATTCTCACACAGTCTTTAGTCTGAGGTTAAAAAATTTTATATTTTGAAAGTCTGCAGCCTCCTTTTTTTCACAACTAAGGCATCAAAAGCGAAAATGATAACTCTCACAATACAAACAAAATTCCAACAAATTATCTAAATCTATAAAACTATTCCAAACATAGAAAAGAATGTTTATAACAGAATTAAATTTAAGCAATGTAAAGGTTTCTTTTATATATATATATATATATATATATATATATATATATATATATATAGACAGACATGTACATATATACATTATATATATATATATATATATATATATATATATGAGAGAGAGAGAGAGAGAGAGAGAGAGAGACAGACAGACAGATATATATATATATATATAGACAGACAGATATATATATATAGACAGACATAGATATATATATAGGCAGACATAGATATATATATAGGCAGACATAGATATATATATAGGCAGACATATATATATATAGGCAGACATATATATATATAGGCAGACATATATATATATATAGGCAGACATATATATATATATAGGCAGACATATATATATATATAGGCAGACATATATATATATATAGGCAGACATATATATATATATATAGGCAGACATATATATATATATATATATATATATACAGAGAGAGAGAGAGAGAGAGAGAGAGGGGGGTAGTGATGGAGATAAACACAGTTGAGCTCAATATAAATATTGATATAATTTCATAGAGTACAAAGGATACAGAATAAAACACAAAAACGTGCAATTTTGTAACTCAAGAGTTGTTTCAGGAAGCCCAGAGCTACATGGCAATCATAATAATCATACACTGCAGATGTGCAGAATGCCATGGGTATGGAATTGGTAACCAGTCAAATGAAGACATTACATTATGTCCAGCAGCTCCCCTCATCCAGAGAAGACTGGAAAATATATAAATGTGTGTGTGTGTATAAAATCTGAGCAACACACATCTGACCAGTGACCTTTTCCAAGTAGCACTTTTTCCAAATGTCCTGAAGAAGGAGTCTTCACCCAGAAATATAGAAATACAAAGTAAAACTGCAACTTTGTTCACTTTTCTTTTCCTTTTGTATTTTACTTTGTACCTTTTTATATTGTTCCAGCCTTACACAACAACCTTATTTATATATTATTGTTGGCACTCCGTCGCTTACGACGTCGAGGATTCCAGTCGATCCAATCAACGGAACAGCCTGCTCATGAAATTAACGTGCAAGTGGCTGAGCACTCCACAGACACGTCTACCTTTAACGTAGTTCTCGGGGATATTCAGCGTGACACAGTGTGACAAGGCTGACCCTTTGAATTACAGGCACAACAGAAACAGGCAGTAAGAGTGAGAGAAAGTTGTGGTGAAAGAGTACAGCAGGGTTCGCCACCATCCCCTGCCGGAGCCTCGTGGAGCTTTAGGTGTTTTCGCTTAATAAACACTCACAACGCCCTGTCTGGGAATCAAAACCGCGATCCTATGACCACGAGTCCACTGCCCTAACCACTGGGCCATTGCGCCTCCACTATTTATATAAAATCATCATTATTCAATATCTGTTCTCCATATTATGGTGCAGACATAGCTCTGTAGTTATCAAGTTTGCTTCCCAACTATATGGTCTGGAGGCCACTTCTGGAAATATTTACCTTGCTTGAAAACAAATAAAAGCTGGCAATAGAAAACGTATCCAGCAGCAGAAAATCTACCTCAACATATTCCATCTGATTCACCCTGTAAAAAACATCCAGTACATTCTGTAAAATGGTTGGGATTGGGAAGGGCATCCAGTGGTACAAGCCATACTAAAGCAGACATTATAGCTTAAGATAGCTTGGCTCATCAGCTCTTGTCAAACCATTTAACCCAAGCTAGCATAGAAGGCAGATGTTAAATAATGATATATATACATATATACATACATGCATGCATATAAATATATGCATATATATATCTATGTATATGTGCGTATGTGTATATATATATATATATATATATATATATATATATAAGTAGCAAGCAACTGAATCAGACTGTGTGGTAAGAAGCTTGCTTCCCAACCACATGGTTCTGGGTTCAGTCCAACTGAGTGGCACCATGGGCAAGTGTCTTCTAAAATAGCCTCAGACTGACCAAAGCCTAGTGAGTGGATGTGGTAGGCAAAAACTGAAAGAAGCCTGTCAT
>NC_142928.1:75207705-75212705 GCF_046866305.1 Octopus bimaculoides | reverse complement strand
AGCTTTTGACAAAATTTGATGCAGATTCTCTGCTCAACTTTCTCTGTTGTGGTCAATGCAACAACCACAAGCTACATACTTTCCTTCCAAACACTGCTGTAAACAGCAGAAGTGAGCTAGAATGCTAAAACTTAGTGTGCATGCACAGCAGAGTTCAAGTCTGTGCAAAGCAGCTTCACTCTGCATGCTTTAGCCCGTCATTACTATAACAATAGTCTGGATACTTATTGATCAAACCATGAATATTTGTCAGAAAAATGAATGAGAGAACTGGGTTTCTAGAATGGTAGATCTGTCTGGATGGTGGTTGTGGGTGGTTTGTGTTGGTTTATATATGTAGTGGCTGAGTCTGTTGGAGTTTGCTGCAACAAAGTAATACTGCTCCTTATGTGTCCAAGTGATCTGTCATTATAAATATTTTTGCTTTGTTGCATAAGTGACATGTCAGTGGATTTGTGTACAGTCTATTATGTTCTTTGTAGCAATACAGAAGAGAACAGGCAAGCTAGACAGCAACAAATAGAACACACAGCTCATTTGTAATAGCTAAGATAACAAGAAACACATGTATCAGATAAACAGTGACAAATAAATACTTTGCAACAGAGAGCTAATGACAGGTACACCACATCACTATCAACAGATAGAACGGCTATGTAGCAACTGATGCAACAGATAGCTAACAACAAATGCAACAAACAGCTAATAGCGGATCCCTCGGATAACCAGTGACATATAACAGTACGTGAAAGGGTCAAGAGATTACTGACAGATTCAACAGATAGCAAATCATTGCACTTGAATAGATAGTTAGCAAAAGAGAATGATTAGCAAGAGAGAATGAAACACCAATCAACAAGTAGAAAAGAAATAGCTAGCTATTCTTTCGAATAGTAACAGAATAGATTAGCTAGTGACAGACACAACAGATAGCTAACAACAAACATGGTAGCAAGCAACAGACAAAATACACAGAAGATAGACTAATCGTAAAAATAAGTGGCAACTAATGGCATAGATAATACAATGTTTAAATAAATCTAACATTTCTGCCTCTGACATTAATCTAGATATTTTATTAACCATGAATAATAAAGCTTATAAAAGATACTAATAAAATGTATCAGGTCAAAAACCTACTTAAGTCTATCAAAGAAAGTAACACCATAAAAACCTCTTATCATCATCATTATCATCATCATCTTTTACATCCGGTTTCCATGCTAGTATGGGTTAGATAGTTTGTCTGTCACACACTGAGTCAGTTCTTATTCACAATGGCTGATCCCTAGATGGGTCAGATGATCATGTCATTCTTACATGTGATTTCTATGCTTGGGTGCCCTTTCAAATACCTAGAATTTTAACAGTGTACTGTGTGCATTGTACAATGACACGAACACTACTAAAGTAGCTGCTATAGGTATATTTTAAACATATTGGGATTAGAATTAGTTGAATACAGAACAGAAAGCATGAGTGATGATGCACTAAAGCCCAGAAAAATTTCATGATACAAGTCTTCTTGTGTTCAGTAATTGCTACAAAAATTTAACAGTGGGACACTAGTCCATGAAGATAATCTAAAAAAAAAAAGCAATATGCTGGATGGAATAGCATAATAAAAAACCACTGAGCAAAGTCAAGTTCTGCTTGACTAAATAATATTTTTCCCTCTCTTTTTCAAAACATGCAAAGGAAACATTTGTAAAACACCATTTAGTGAAAATAGTTAAGAACCACTGCCTTGCATGGTTTCTTTGTTACACATGTATAAATTATTACTATGACTCACTATTACTGTGAGTGAAATTACAAATTGCATTGGATCATTCTAAAAAATCAGAGCACATTAAGCATGAAGTAAAAGTTTTGAGTGTAGTTGCTTGTCCTGGACTCAATCTTTCTTTCTCTGTTAAACACAGTACAGTAAGTTATAAAGTAATCAATGAAGGGAAGTAAAATAATATATCTTGAAGCAAAGAAAGACTGTAATGTTAATTAGATCCTCATTTGAACCTATTTCTCTTGACACTGATATACATCCTCATGCAAAGCATAAATATTATACTATCCATTTCTTATAATATTGAGCATTATACTAAGCAACAGAAACAAAGAATTCTTAAGAAAAATATCTTGTTATCATTGAAATTATGTTGAGCAGGGTGTTGAATATTGATCACTTCTGGAGACAATCAGTGGTATCAAAGAGCAAGTCTTATGCTCCAATTTCACCATACAAATTTCATCAGATATGTTTGGATCATTGTGTAGGGGAATTATACCAGAGAGGAGAAATGTCTACTGATAATGGTGAGCCAACCATGTAGGAGAAGCAGGTTGAGTTTAGGCCACCTTTTATAAAGTTATTGCTATGTGAAACAAGTAGTGCTTTCCTTGAAAAACATTTTGTTGCATGTAAGCAACTAATATCCTTTATTGTTAACATGTAGAAACATGAACCAACAAAAAAGCATTTATGCAATTGCTCAACCTGCCAGAAATAACCACTAAATTTACCAGAAATCATGCTCGATTGTTTTAAAAAAAAGGACACACTGGATAATTTAACCCAAGATAAACTGCGCCATAAGGAAAACAAACTGGATGGCGATTGTTAGAACCCCTTTGATCAAAGATTTATTTTGATCTTTGAAACAGGACTAACCTGTGGTTAAACAATACATGGAAGTCAGACCAGCAACTCTCAATGCCATCTTATATTTGCTTTTTTTTTTTTACTTATTGGGTACATAGCTTTGAATTTGAGAAGCTACATTTCAACTGGTTATTAAAGACAATTTTGGTTTATGCCAGGAATTAGAAATTGTTTAAATGCAAGAATGCACATGTACCTCAAGCTCCTTACCCTCTGAGTTCAAATCCCACCAAAGTCAGCTTGCTTTTCATCATTCCAGTGTATGTGTGAAGGGGAAGACTCAGTAAGATAAAGAGCCAGTCAAATATTGGTGTCAATATAATTAACTATTCCCTTCCTTACAAATTTCTAGCTTTTGTCAAATTGTGAAGTTATTATTATCATTATTATTATTATTATTATTATTATTATTATTATTATTATTATGACAAGTACAATTATTACTATTTATTATTGTATCCCTTTCATGACTTTGCAAGTAATAATATAATGAAGTGAAAGGAAGTTCAGTTCAAGAGTTCCCCCAACTCCCCGATACAAAATTTTAAAAAAATAAATAAAACACAATAATGAATGCCAGGGCAAAAGCAATAAATATTTTCGTTGAAGAACACTTAACTGTGAAGTCATTTATTTTCACTTATAATGAAGTATAAAAGGTAACAAGCAAACACAAAACGAAGCAAAACCATGTGAAAATAGTTATTCCATTATTCTTCTTTCTGTTACTGATTTCAGACAATGAACTGTGGCCATGCTGGGGCATCACCTTTAAGTGTTTTGTTGATCAAATCAACTTCAGTACTTAAAGTTTAGAACTTATTCTACTGGTGTCTTTTTCGCCAAATTGCCGAGATATGTGAATGCAAGATAAGGTAAAGACCCCCTTCAGTCATGAATGACCATGGGATTGCACCTAGAAAGCTCCCCTCTCAGGCAAGGTTGTTTATAGAAGACCAGCAGTCACCCATGCATACCAGCCTCCCCTCTCCATGACATCGATGTCATCCCAAGGGAAAGGCAAAGACTGATACAGCCTGGCACCAGTGATGTCACAACTTGTTTCTTCAGCCAAGTGAACTGAAACAACATCAAAATAAAATTAAAGTGTCTTGCTCAAGAACACAACACAGCCCAGTCTGGGTATCGAACACACAACCTCATGATTGTGAACCCGATGCTCTAACCACTGAGTCATACACCTTCATGTGGATGCAAACAAGTCAATCATCATTATCACCATCATCATCATCATTTAACATCCGCTTTCCATGCTGGCATGGGTTGGACGGTTTGACTGAGGACTGGCGAGCCAGGAGGCTGCACTAGGCTCCAATTTAATCTGGCAAGGTTTCTACAGTTTGAAGCCCACCCTAACGCCAACCACTCCAAGAGTGTAGTGGGGGGGCCAGTCAGGCGGTACTGGCATCAACCACACTCGAATGGTGCTTTTTAATTGCCACTGGCATGCCAATATCAGTTGTTAAAAGATGGTGCATATACACACATGATACGCTTCTGAGCAGTTTCCATATAGCAAATTCACACACAAAGCATTAGATAGCCAAGGGAAATAGAGGACACTAACCGAAGGTGCTCTACAATGGGACTGAACCTGAAACCATGTGGTTTGTAAGCCAAAATTCTTAACCATACAACCAAGGCTGTGTTTATTAAAAAAAAAAAAACATTACAGAGATGTATTTGCATAGCAAGTGACCTGATCTGAGATCGTGTATTGAAACTAAAATAATTGCAGCATGGAAGGTGTTTATAAGCCATTTAAAGAATATACAAAAACTGTTAGATTCATTTCAACATTTAAATTTAATTTGTCAAAATATTTTTGTCACTTTGAAACTGTGACCTGTTCACCGACAAAATTCCATGCAAAAAAAAACCAGTTCTCTTCTTTCCATAATTTAGTCATCTACAAAGTAACAGCTCATCAAGTTCCAAAGATTTTTACAAGAGAGAGAGAGAAAGTGGGAGATGAGTAAAGAAGAGTTCGTATAGCAGAATGCAACAAGAGGGGAAAGAATGTTTCAACACCAGCACAAACACCACACAAAAAAAAAGAAGTCCTAAATTCTAGCAAGTCGTCAACTAGGCCATGATGACATTCCAATTTGATGTGAAGCAGTGATGTATTTATACATTTATTTTATTATTTGTTAAGGTTTCTCTTGTTGTCAGTAAAATATTTTAATTGGTGAAAAAGCAGTCTGCTTTGACTTAAGTGAAATCACAAAGGAGCCTGAAATGTATTCTATAATTGATATACGATAAATGGATTTAGTGAGAACTACCAAGGCAAATGCAAAATCAAACAAATAAA
>NC_142928.1:75155205-75202705 GCF_046866305.1 Octopus bimaculoides | reverse complement strand
CAAAATGAAACATTTTTCAATGGCATAATCTTGATGTTGGATTTGAAATGTTACCAGTTTAACTTAGTTTATTGCCATTATCTTGTAAAATACAATAGAAGAATCTTTGCACAAGCAGCAGGTACACATATTGTTTATAGACAAAAGAAAAAGGTGAAAAATATAGGAATTTTATAGTATATATAGCACTGAAACAAGACAGAATAACATTATTGGAAATATAATTCATTTTTCTGAACAACTATGTTTTGTTCTTCTTTCAGGTAAAACTACATGCAGAGTTTAGATTTAAGTTGATAAAACTGTTGGAAGTGTAGATTAATATGGTTGAAGACACAAACACAAAACAGTATGACCTAAGTTGTATTCAATTCATTTCTGAGACATACAGATAAACAATATTCTTGTATCGTGAACACTATGTATCAATGACAGAACGAAAAAAATTTTAATTAGTGAAGAAGATGATGATGATTTACAGACTGTTTAAAAGCAAAGCAACTTTTAGTTATATACATTGCGTCTCCCAGAAGACAGTTAATACAAGGGAGATAATCATTTCTTGATAATATTTGGTGGGACTAAAAGTTAAAATTGGAAATTAGGGACTAAAGAAAGAGATGCATAGAATACAGATATTTAATTTCTTTTTTTTTTTTTTTATTGCTTACATATTACCTAGTCCTTAAAAATTTTAGGCCGTGATAATCATGTATAGCACCATTTCATTCTTTTTAGAAATCATCAGCATGACAAATTAAGGACTACATGTTTTAAGCAGTAGATCTTTCAACAATGAAATTAAGATGATCTTAGTAGCATGATGATAAAATAATAATCACTGTGGTGACATATCAAGATATACATTGTCTGCAATGTATATCTTTCACAGCATTAATTGCATTGAAAAGCAGCAACAAAAGCAAGAGTATTTATAAGCAGACAAGAGTTAGAAATAACAGGTGTAAAGAGTTAAAAAAGGTTCTTTATATTATTTTTCTTACATGTGTAATATATGTTATAAACCGAAAGGAAGTTTAAAATTCTATTGCTATCAAGACTGAATTTTAATTTAAAATATTGCATCAGAAGAGCCACATGGCAATGTGATTACAATTCTAAAACAGGGGAATTCTATCTTAGAATCTATATGAACTTATAAATAATCCTTTTTTATTGTTTCTGTCAATTGTCCTATTGAATAATACTTAGCTAATTTTCAAGTAAGTTTTAATTATCAGAATAAACCCCACCCACCCACCCCCTACACACAATACATACAATAGAGATAATTGACCCAGCATGTTTAGTAAACATATTTCCAAGTTGCCAAATGTAAAAAAGTTCAATCTGGGGAAGAAAAGAATGATAGAAAGAAAGAGAAAAATATCTCCTTCACTGATACGGGAAGAGAATAAATATGTAGAAAATGTCATGAAGAATCTATCACCCACTGTATATTCCAGTTATTTATTAACAGCTGTTTTCTTAGTAGTAGTAGTAGTAGTAGTAGTAGTAATAGTAGAAGGAGAAGGAGGAGGAGGAGGTCACTGGAATATAATAAACTGAAACATCAAAAGCCAGCAAATTCAAAATGTAGATATAGCAATGTAGATATACAACAAGAGATAGCAATGAGTACCACTATGAAAGAAAAAAAAGAAAGAAAAATTCCGCTAAGTAATTTTGATACCTGATTTGTGATATTTCACTATATTTATGCAACTCATACCCATGGGAAATCTATGAAAAACAAGCATTCCCATTCCCTCTTTCCCTAACATATAATGGCCTTTACACTAAGCAAAAAGAAAAAAAGAAAAAAATTAGCAAAGATTTTCTATTAACAAAGATTATATGAATGATTGTATGTTTACCATTCTTAGTTCGCAGCTGAAATAAGTTTAATTGTAAAACTGTAACAGTTTATATCAGGAAAATTCATTTTTTGCTTTTTATTTGTTTTCAAGATTATAGCCACTTGCAAAACTTATATTTTAGTAACTTTTTAATACACACACATACGTTTTGTGATAATGAGGTCAAACCAAATAGTGACATTTTGAAATCCTTTAATATGTACATTTCAGGTCTGCATTGATATATCATAAGAAATGCATCCATTACATAAGACCTTCCTTAATCAAAACATTTCAAAATATGAAACAACTGATATATATATATATATATATATATATATATATACACACACATACATACATACAAGTGCCAATCTCAAATTGTGGAGGGAACTTGTGGGACAAGTAGCCCCAGGAAGACATGAGACAAGGTACTGAAGGATGGTCTTTGAATGTTGGGCCTCGCAGAGGCAATAACAAGTGAGAGAGACCTTTGGCAATATGTGATGCTTGAGAGGACCCATCAAGTCAGGTGAAACTGTTGTCCTGGCCGATGCCGGTGTTATGTAAAAAGCACCCTTCAAACATTGGGGCCTCACAGAGGCAATGATAAGTGACTGAGGTCCTTAGCAATGTACTGTGCTTGCGAGGACCTGTCAAGCAAAGTGAGATTGTAGTCATGGCTGATGCCGGTGTTACATAACCGGCATCCATGTTGGTAACACATAAACTGCACCCATTACACTCTTGGAGTGGTTGGTGTTAAGAAGGTCATCCAACCATGCCAGATCAGATTGGAACCGGGTACAGCTCCCTAATTTACCAGTTTTCAGTCAAACCGTCCAACCCATGCCAGCATAGATAGCAGATGCTAAATGATGATGATGATATATAAATATGTATAGAGCAGTCAGTTGGCTACTAATTTAGGAGGATGAATATATAGACTCATGAATATTTATGTAAATAGACAATGCCAGAACAAACTAGCCAGTCTAGATGCCACTTATGTGGTTACTCTAACAACAATTTGGAGTAGTTTGATATATTTGATTTGAATCAAAAATTCTGGTACTGTGAACTGCTTCTTAGTATAACATGAAATGTGTGTGTGTGTGTGTGTGTGTGTGTGTGTGTGTGTGTGTGTGTGCGTGTGCGTGTATATATATATATATATATATATATATATATATATATAACATTAGGGATAAAAATCCACATTTACAGGTAAAAACTCAATTAAATTCAATTTATGATATTTACTTTGTATTATATTATTTATTGTGCTTTTACTTATTAATTTTTCTATATGTGACAGTGGATTTTCATCGATGAGTTCATGAACCTTGGTTCTTTTCCCTAAAACTATATATATATATATATATATATATATATATGTAGCCATGTAGCTCTTCTATAGCAAGAAACCTGTTCTCTCATACTTTATTCCTCTTTATTCCTAGCATAAAGTTTATAATTTGCGATTCATAGTCTGCAAACTGTGTGGCAACCTCACTAGCGTTAGTAGCATGGAAAATGCATGTAGTACAAGCTATAAAGTGGTTTGCATTCGAAAGAGCATCCACCCATACAACCCATGCCAAAGCAGACACTGAAGCATGATTCAGTCCTTACACCAATCAGACCCATCAAACTGCAATATGGTTATAATTTCTAGGTAATTTGGTGGCATACTATCCAAGAAGAAATCTTGCCTCATGCAAAATGAATCAAACCTATACACTAATTTTTAAAAGGCGTCTAAGTTTACAGAGGCACTCCACTGTCTTTTTCATTTATAGACATTCAAATTCACAGCTGTTTAAAGCAGAGTTAACAGATAACACTTCCTCGTGTTCTGATTACAGTAATTCCACTATCAATGAACTTATGAAAAAGGTCCAGAAGGAAAGGGAAAAAATTAATAGAAATTATGATGAAATATTTTAACTATAGTGTAAATTAAACTGTTGATATAGCAGTTATGTTAAATAAAACTATATCTCAGTTGTGAGCTAGTTAATAAAAGAGTGATGAAAGGAGTAGTGGTTTCACTTGCACTTACAGAAAGTACATAGAAAATGCAGCAATGCATCTGTCATTTTTTTTTTAATTAAATATTACGCACCCTTCTGAATAAAATTTTCTCAATTGCTATTTAATGGGAATAAGATATATGATATTGTTTGTAGCATTTGAGAATTTCTTTAACAAACACACACACCCATGCACATATATATATATATATATATATATATATATATATATATATATATATATATATATATATATATAACGTGGAAAAGAATGAGAATTAAAAATTTTTTTTTTTGTTTTTCAAATTTAACATTATCTGTTTGCTAGAAGATAAAGTGTATTTAGGGCATGTCATTTAGTTTGTAGAGCCAATCCCTCAGCAAGAAAGTCAATGGAAATTCAGCAATAGCAGCAAATGAGACAATTATGCAATGCTCCTACTGCAACACTACATAAGTTGCATCACTTGATATCATCTAATTACAGCTATTTAAAAGTTAAGTATCTTCACTAGAGTCACAAAGCTGCATCAGTGCAGTGATACAAAACATCGATCATTCAGTCATTAAATTAATTTGTTTACCTGTTTTTACAACCATTTTTTCCCATGTTAGTATACAAGATGGCCAGTCAAAATTAAAAATTCTCAATAAAGGGACTCTTCTATCTTTTAGTTTTTACTTGTTTCAACCATTGGTCTGCAGCCCATCCTGGGGCATTGCCTTGAAGGGTTTCAGTCAAATAAATCAGCCTCAATAACTTATTCTGTCCAAGAACTAATACTTATTACACTGGTGTCTTTTGTGAACCAGTAAGTAACAAGGGTGTAACTAAACTGACACCAGTTGTCAAACAGTGGTGGAGACAAACCCAGAATCAAAGACATACATGCATGTATACAAGATGGCATTCCACACAGTTTCTCTGTGTCAAACACACTCACAATACATTGGTCAGCTCAGGGCTGTAGCAGAAGACATTTGCCCAGGGTACTCATCATCATTTAACATCCATTTTCTATGCTGGCATAGTGAAACCATGTGGTTGCAAAGCAAGTTTTTTAACCAAACAGCCTGCACCTAAGAAGCTGGATTTTCTGGATTTTCAATCTAAACCTTAAGAACTGGTTTAGAATTAACAGCCAGAGGAAGACAGTGATTAGAACACAAATTCATAGAAAGCAAAAAGTAGGAGCAGTATTTCTCATATGGGGTGGACTGGCTAGACTCCTACCTGAAGTTACAAAGGGGCCTTGTAGGGGTTGAAAGGGAGTGAATGAATTGCACATTTAATAAAAAGGGAGGGTTTAGAACATTTTAAATGTGTCTAGCATCATAATAAAATTAAAAGAATTACAGGAATACAAATTTTCCTTTTTCACATTAATAAAGAAGAGGAGTAAGACATTTCATTAATATTTGGGGATGTCCATATTGACTCTTACATCTGAAGTATGATACAAGATATACATATAATCACACACAAAAACACTTGTGTATGTATATGTGAGTGAATAAGTACACACACATATACATATATAAACTTCGAGCAAAAAATGTAAAATGCTTAATATGTCTCAGTTTATGATTTCGAAAACAAAAATGAAATAGTGCCATATAAGATTACCACTGATACAAAATTTAAAGAACTTCAAGATATGAGCACAAAGGAAAATTCTTTATGTGTATTCTATGCATCCTTTTTCTTATTCTTTAATTTCAATTTCAAACTTTTAATCCTGCCAAATATTATGAAGAAATGATTATCTCCCTTGTATTAACTGTTCACTAGGTGATACTATGACTTCAGAAAGAAACAATTTTAAGAAATAGAAACCAAGTACCATTCTAAAAGCCAGCAAATGGTCTCTTAACACTCATTCATATTCATATTACTCTAACAAATGTAATTTGTTTACATTATTTGAATTAATCATACATTATCTCATAGCTTCAAGGTTTTGAATATGTAACTATTTTTACAATGATGTTATAGAATAGGTGTGAGAGGGTAGATATGATCATAAAAAACGATAGAACATTTTGACTGGATATGGCCAGTTTAAATGCTAAAGAGTTAAGTATGTTGATATCCACAGATAACTAAAGCAAACAAGGAAACAGATTAGCAAAGACACTGTTTCACAGCTTCAAACAAAGGATATTATTCTGCTGACTAATTTATTACAAAATAGTTACCATTCCCACTTTATGACTAAGTCATCAAACAGAATGAGACATCAAAGGAAATCATATTCAATTTGAATTTAGACAGACAAATACTTAAATTTACAGAACTACATATGTATAAACATGCACAAGTTTTATTATAAAAACTTCTTGAAGTGTTGATGTGATGTGGAGTGTAAGCAGTAAGCTGACCAAGAATAGAATTTTCCAGTGGTTAAGAGTTTTGGGGATTTTTTTTATTAATAGCTATATTAAATTGAAAAATAGAATTTAAGAAAAAAAGGGAGGAAATAATAATTCTGTAGGAATTTAAGAACCAAATTATAAAAAGTTATCTAAACAATAATTATTTCCATGATTTTTCAAGAATGTTTTCAAAGTGTTATTTTAATCCCAAATTTAGTGAAATGTTTTTATTGTTTAAATTGTTTAAACAAAACAGCAGGAGAGATGAAGAAAACATGAATATTATATTTGTTTAGGCATTGAATATTTTCCCATAAATGCAAACAAAATTGCCTTCAATTTTTTTTCCAGCAATATAACTAACAGACATACTGCTAAGCAAACACATGAAAATTCAAGAAAAATACCATAAACGCAATAATCACTTCAAATTTTTGGTACAATGCCAGTGATTTTAGAGAAAATGGGGATAGTTAATTTTTTCAACCCCAGTACTTTACTGGTTCTCTATTTTATCAACTAACTCCATAAGAATGAAAAGCAAAGTGGACCTCTTGAACTCAGAATGCAAAGAGCTAAAATAAATACCACTAAACATTTTGTCCAGTACATAAATGATTTCGCCAGCTTACTGACAGAGAGCTGAATGAATTTAAGAGGTTAAATGATAAAGAACATTGTCATCCTCATCATTTTATGTCTGTTTTCCATGCTGGCATGAGTTGGATGGTTTGGCAGGATTCAGAAAGCTACAGGGTACAAGGCTATGCTTAGCTCCAATGTCAGCTTTGGTATGGGTTCTATGGCTAGATGCCCTTCTTAACACCAGCTACCTTAAAGTGTGTAGTGGGTGCATTTTTTTGTTCATGCCACCAGCACTAGTAAGGTTACCAATTAAATTGCAAGGCAGAAAGAGAACAAGAGAAAAGAAATAAGCTCCCACTACTAAGTGAGCATTCAAGGGCAGGGATGAGGCTTTATGCCAAGGCTAAGGTATGATAGAGGGACACGCATAAGTATCTTGCACAGAGGGGATATATGGCTAGCATACATTACATAGAGGTGAGTCAGACTTGTTAGGAGGGGATAAAGATGGCAGTGATGGAATTCAAGAACAAAAAAACAGAAGTAATAATTGAAAACAACCCTAGATGTGTGTGTGTGTTTTCATTGGCTAGATTGAAAATCAAACATAACAAAAGAATAAAAATGACAAAAATTATTTGCAATGGTTATCTCTGAAGAACTGTAATGCCTAGGAAATAAATTTTATAGCTATTCGGTGTAATGTATCTTTAAGTCTACATCTATTTAGTAATTTTTTTTTAAATGCACCAGATATTATGTAACAGTGATACATGGTTCTGTTTCAGCAAGACTTTTCATGCAGATCAGAGGGGGAAAAAAATTACTTTTATTTTTCAACTTAAATTAAGGAACAGATATGCAACATTTTTTATGAAAATCAAATGCCTGTCGACTTAGAGATGAGAGCAGAGAAAGAGAAAGGACGTGGAGATATACCTAGCAGAGTAGTAACTACCACTAGTCTCTCTCTCTTTCTCTCTCTCTCTTTCTCTCTCTCTCTCTCTCTCTCTCATCGGAAATTAAGGCTTTGTTGTACAAGTCAACATAGAATGGTGAATTAAAATTGTTCGTTGGCCTCATTCTTTAAATTGTAAGGAAAGCCACAACCAGGTTTTCTAATATAGAAATTAGCATTGTAAGGGAAGCTGTTCTTACTTGGTTTCAAAACCAAATTGCAAACTTTGTCCACCAAAAGTTTAACTACAAAAAAAAAAAGGAACTGGTTGGGGGGGATTGTTAATTTAGTAAAACATCTGGCTTTCTACCATTTGAGCAGGAAATTTAAAATAAATATCACAATAACTTTTCAAAAATGCTTTCAAGTTGCCAAGAAAGAAATTACCATATTAAATGCTATATGCCCTATGCACAAAAAAGAAGATATGCATAACAGATCTCATAAATATGTACGCATAATATTGCCTGAGGACCGGAACTAAAGAAATTCTATCTGGCTCCAGATTATCTAAAACAAAACAGGCATTGGTAACAACAACACTGAAGTAATTATAAGGAAGTTTAATCTTTAAAAAAGTAGCCCAGAGTCTGTTAACTCATTCAATACAAAAACAGCAAGGAAGCACAGATTTTCCTCCCCAGCGCATGCCTTAAAAAAACGCTAATGCTTTTCCTTAAACATTTTCAGCCAACTGAGATCACCCATTCAAATATAACTAAAATATTCCACATCATTTTAGCATTGACAGGGTTTCAGTTCAATGAACCGTATACTTCATGGTATAAAATCATATCTACTGACATTATAAAATAGTGATTTCAAATTTTGGCACGAGGTCAATAATTTTGGGGCTGGGGTAAGTCGACTGCATCAACCCCAGTACTCAAATAGTTCTTATTTTATTGACTCCAAAAGGATGAAAGACAAAGATGACCTCGGTGGAATTTGAACTCAGAATGTGAAGACAGACAAAATGCCGCTAAGCATTTGACCCAGTGTGTTAACAATTCTGCCAGCTAGCAAAAATAGAATGGATTTTCTGAAATATTAAGCTTGTGTTATTTTGTGCCTATTTACACAATAAGATTCACCATCATCCTTATCACTTAATATCTATATTTCATGCTCGCATGAGTTGGACTATTTGATAGGATCAAATGGGTTAAGAACTGCATCAAGCTCCAATGTCTGCTTTGGAATGGTTTCTACTATTGGATGCTCTCTCTAATGCTAATCACATTACAGTATGTACTGGGTGCTTTTTTTTCTTACCGTATAATATTTTATATAATATAAATGATTGGCATGTTCTCAATACACACATACACACATTTGCCATTTGTAACCTGGTTTTAGAATAGGTACCCCTTATTCCTGCATGCCATAAGAGGCCACTAAAAGCATTGGTGATAGGAAGGGCATCTTGTAAAATAAATATTCCATCAGTAAACTTGCCTAGCCTAAACCAGAATAGAAAAGCAAGTATAAAATGATGAGGAAGAGGAGAATATTTTTTCCTTCCAATACAACTGAACTAAAAGAAAAAGAAAGAAAAGAAAAACTTTATGTTCCTAAAGGGGGTTCTCCAACACTTCAACCTACTTCTGGATCACAGCTCCATAAAATATAGGAGTGCTGAAACTCATGGAAGTGTTGAAAAGTTGTGCAAACTCAAACTTTCAAATTAAATATGGAAACATGCTACTTATAACTGTGTCTTCTTCCATTGAAATTTTTGTAACATTCATTCATTCAAAATACATTTACCTTGACACGTAAGCAAGTGATTAAACAAGGTCATGTTATAAATGCTTCTACCTAAACTCAGCCACATGGGATACTTAAATAGTATGAATATTATGAAACGAAATCCTCACAGTGGTAATATGAACCTATCAGTATCATTTTACACCTGCTTTCCATGCTGGTATGGGTTTAATGGATAATTATTGTCTCAGTCATTTCTTATAGGGAGCCACCACTCTCATTAACATTTATGAGTAATCAGGCTTCGTTTCTACAACTGGATGCTCTTTTTATCACTCACCATTTTACAGAATGATCCAGATGCACTTTTTTGTAGTACCAACACTAGAGAAGTGTAGTGAAAGCCAGTATGGTAAATAGGGAATAAGGGTTCATTGGGTGGGGGGGGGCCTTGTACGGAGTAAACATAAAGAGTATACAGCCTAAAAATGTAGACCAAAAAGGAGAATAGAAGGCACAATAAGAACAGAATTGCCAGGAATGGGTGGATGAAAATGGGGGGGGGGGCTAAGAGTCAAGTTGAAAGCATACTTAATAAGCTTAGGCATGTACAATTGCTCAAGTGACCAAAGAAAAGGAGAGAAGGAAAGCAATGGTTTATATAAATTGTGGACAAACCACAGCCTGCAAGACATTCTGAATGGTATATCTAATAAAAATTACCACAAATATTTACAGTATAGGCGTAGGAGTGGCTGTGTAGTAAGTAGCATGCTTACGATCCACATGGTTCCGGGTTCAGTCCCACTGCGTGGCACCTTGGGGAAATGTCTCCTACTATAGCCTCGGTCCAACCAAAGCCTTGTGAGTGGATTTGGTAGACGGAAACTGAAAGAAGCCCGTCGTATATATGTATATGTGTGTGTGTGTGTGTGTGTGTGTGTATGTGTATCTGTGCCCCCAACATCGCTTGACAACCGATGCTGGTGTGTTTACGTCCCCGTAACATTAGCAGTTCGGCAAAAGAGACTGATAGAATAAGTACTAGGCTTACAAAGAATAAGTCCTGGGGTCGATTCGCTCGATTAAAAAAGGCGGTGCTCCAGCATGGCCACAGTCAAATGACTGAAACAAGTAAAAGAGTAGTCCAGCCTAACCATGTCTCATGTGGCTCATTTCTCAAAAGCATATTTCCTATGCCTGGTTTATTATTTACCTTTTGAAACATTGAACCAGCAAGAGTTAAGTATCTTTAGCAAACATCTTATTTAGAAATTATATAAAAATTAGCAGAGCCTAAACCAATAATTAGTCTAATAATATTCTGACAACTAACCTATTCCTTTAGCATTCAAATTACTCAGTTAAATGTAATACTTACTTAAGCACATTGATGCATTATCTCATAACTTCCACATTTCGATGACATGATTGTATATTTTTAGAATGATATTGTAGGGTAGGAGTGAGAGACCAGATCTGGCTGATTTGAATAGAAAACAGACAGAATATCTGGGGCAGATATGGCTGGTTTAAATGCTAAAGGGTTAACTAGCTGTAACTTTTTAACCATTCAGTATACAGATTATTCTATCTAATGTAATGCTTGTTTATTCAGTTTTGAAATAATCATGCATTATCTTGTAGCTTTGAGATTTTGATGATCTGACAGTTTATTTTTAGAAGGATATTGTAATGTAGGTGGGAGAGGACAGATCTAGCTGGTTTGAACATAAAACAGGCAGAATATTTCGGTCGGGTATGGTTGGTTTATATGATAAAAGGGTTAAATATGATTGCTGAAAATGAATTTTAGTTATATAATCACTAGGCCTAAGAGAGTTTGAACTTACAGCCTTTTCAGTCAGGATTCTAGTAACCTTACTAGTCAGACAATGCCGGCTTACTGAACTTAAACTGATAAACTTAACATCATAAAAATGAACAACTGAGAAAAATTTTAACGACAGAAGCAAAACAAAAAGGAACAAAGGATTAAGTAACAATAACAACAATAAAATCGACAGTAAAATAGCACAGAAACCTAGAATTGAAAGTACTAAAAACTGTAAATGCCATCAACTGAGAATCTGGCTAATGGCAAATGTTATCAAGAATAATTAAGAGTAATTAAACTGGTGAAAGTTATACACACACACAATCTTTCTCTTTCTCTCTCTCGTGTGTACAATATGTGTGTGTATATGTATACACATACATAAACACAATTAGTCTTACATGTATATGCACACATATATACACGTACACATGTACTCACAATTGCATACACATAAAAACAGAATGTGTCAGAAACACCCGTGTATACATTGGTTTATATATATCATCACCATCATCATCATCATCGTTTAACGTCCGCTTTCCATGCTAGCATGGGTTGGACGATTTGACTGAGGACTGGTGAAACCGGATGGCAACACCAGGCTCCAATCTAATTTGGCAGAGTTTCTACAGCTGGATGCCCATCCTAACGCCAACCACTCAGAGTGTAGTGGGTGCTTTTACGTGTCACCCGCACGAAAACGGCCACGCTCGAAATGGTGTCTTTTATGTGCCACCCGCACAAGCCAGTCCAGGGGCACTGGCAACGATCTCACTCGAAAATCCTACGGGAGCCAGTCAGGCGGTACTGGCAACGGCCACGCTCAAAATGGTGCATCTCATGTGCCACCCGCACAAGAGCCAGTCCAGGGGCACTGGCAACGATCTTACTTGGCTTGCCGGGTCTTCTCACGCACAGCACATTTCCAAAGGTCTCAGTCAGTAGTCATCGCCTCGGTGAGGCCCAATGTACGAACGTCTTGCCTCACCACCTCAGCCCAGGTCTTCCTGGGCCTACCTCTTCCACGGGTTCCCTCAACTGTTAGGGTGTGGCACTTTTTCACGCAGCTATCCTCATCCATTCTCACCACATGTCCATACCAGCGCAATCGTCTCTCTTGCACACCACAACTGATGCTTCTAATGTTCAGCTTTTCTCTCAAGATACTTACACTCTGACGTGTATTCACATTGACATTACACATCCAACGGAGCATACTGGCTTCATTCCTTGCGAGCTTACGTATGTCCTCAGCAGTTACAGCCCATGTTTCACTGCCATGTAGCATGGCTGTTCGTACGCATGCGTCATACAGTCTGCCTTTTACTCTGAGTGAGAGTCCCTTTGTCGCCAGCAGGGGTAAGAGCTCTCTAAACTTTGCCCAGGCTATATATATACAGATAGATAGATAGATAGATAGATGTACATATGCACAAACACACATCTATGTATGCGTGTGTGTTTACTTACTTACACACATGTGTGTGTGTGTGTGTGTGTGTGTGTGTGTGTGTGTGTGTGTGTGTGTGTGTGTGTGTGTGTGTGTGTGTGTGTGTGTGTGTGTGTGTGTGTGTGTGTGTGTGTGTGTGTGTGTGTGTGTGTGTGTGTGTGTGTGTGTGTGTGTGTGTGTGTGTGTGTGTGTGTGTGTGTGTGTGTGTGTGTTGCGCGCGCGCACATACATGAATGTACCAGTGGGTTTGTGTGAATAGTTTTCTGAAAAAACTTTTGAGAGTTCCAAAGAGAAAATATAGAGAGGGAGTGGGTGGAATAAAAAAAAAAAGAGGGAAACACAAGCAAAGGAGGGGGAAGAGAGGCAGAGACGGAAGGGAAACACGCAGAGAAGGTAAGGGAGGCAACTATGAGATAAGAACTGCCAAATCAAGATCAGTTACACAATAATTACGAAGTTGATGCTGATGATGGACTAAAGAACTGGAAATTAGCAAGAAATAAAAACTGGAAGAAAGTAAAATAACATCCTCAACATAAGAAAATAACAGTTGAAATAAAAGTGCAACTCCTTGTCTTAGCATTTCACTCCACTCTGTTCTCAAACTAGTGGCCAGTATTCGAGAATACAGCTACGTTTGTTGTTTATGAAGCAACAGATTTCTTTCACGACTCAGCTTGAATGAAATTTTAGAAAAGCCTCGAGCATGCGTATGTGCGCGCGCGCAACATGTGTGTGTGTGTGTGTGTGTCCGCATATGTGTGTGTGTGTGTGTGTGTTAGAGAGAGAAAGAAAGAAAATGTGTGTATGCTGATGTGTAATAGTGTGTGCATGTGTGTGTGTGTGTGTGTGTTCGAATATATATATACATAGTACATATAATTATGTATGTATGCTTATTTATGTATACCTGTGTACATGAATGTGTGGGGGAAGAGAAACAGAGAATGTGCATGCATATGTGTACGTGCATGTGTTGGTGCGTGTGTGTAAGTATATACGAGTACGTTCGTGTATGTTCACATATATGTATGCACATATGTGCACACATTACGTGTGTGTACGCGTTTGCGCAAATGCATGTAATTATATTTAACAAAATCAACTCCAGCATGTTACCCAGAACAGTTCATTACATTTGTTTTTCTGCCCGAAGAAATATAAAAAGCACAACTGATACCTTCAGTCGGAGTTTGAACTCAGAAAAAAAAATTTAAAAGAAAAGAATTAACTAAATATTCTTTTCTACTCTACGTACAAAGCCCGAAATTTTTGGTACTTAATTTATCGACCGCGAAAGGATGAAAGCAAAGTCGACCTCGGCGGAATTTGAACACAAAGACAGACGAAATACCGCTAAGCATTTCGCCTGGCATGCTAACGTTTCTGCCAGCTCGGCGCTTTAGATTAACTAAATATTGTAAAACATTTAGTCTGGCATTCTTACTGCCTCCTGTGAATCAACATTAGAAACTTACTTTAAAACAAAATTTTTATATTTTCTAGTTCTTTGCTTCTTTCTTCATTATTCCAGTGTCGTTACATCTCTCTCTCTCTCTCTCTCTCTCTCTCTCTCTCTCTCTCTCTCTCTCTCTCTCTCTCTCTCTCTCTGGTAATATTGATATAGAGGCACAGTGTTAATGCAGATTGTGATGTTTACTTTGGTGTCAGGTGATGCTTTCTTATAATTGAGTAGGAGACTCGAGGAACACATGGGAAGAAGTGACGAAGTCAGATCTCAAGAGGCGAAACACCACAAAGGAGATGACAAGGGGCCATAACAAGTGGTGAGACGCTATGCTAGAGGGGGGAAAAGCAAAACAACCACACTCGTACAAGAATGGAAAAATAGACATGATGATGATGATGATGATTGCATGGCAATGAGGGGTGTGATGTGGTGGTGAATACGTGTGTATGTGCAAGCATGCATATACATTAAGCTGAATAATTAACATAAATATCTTAATATAACGTTCAACAACCCATATTTTCAAATGAGGCATCTAGTTTATTATACAAGAAGGACATGTAACAGGCTTTCTATGTTCATATAACACGAACTAGCTCAGGTATTTGTAACAATCTTCAAAACATAAAATTGTACATATGTGTGTGTGCACACATATTTATGTACAAACACACACAAATACATATAGATATGTAGATTTATAGATGAAAGCATTTCAGAAGTGGTTATGAGGTAAAGTTTGATACCACCATGAAGTATCTAATTTTGGTCAAGGGTCTCTTATCTCTTTTTCCTCATAACCCAGAGCTAAGCCAAACCTTGAGAGTAAAATTTAATAGTCAGAAACTGGATCTCCAAATAAGAAATAACTTGAACCATGACAACCCATTAAATTTATACTACAGTGACACACTATTTCGAGCGTGGCCGTTGCTAGTAAGACATTCGAGCGAGATCGTTGCCAGTGCCGCCAAACCGTGCCAGTGGTACATAAAAAGCACTATTTGAACGCGATCATTTCCAGCTTCGCCTTACTGGCACTTGTGCCAGTGGCATGTGAACAAAACATTGGACTGACTCCTGTGCAGGTGGCACATAAAATACACCATTTGAGTGTGGCCATTGCCAGTACCGCCAAACTGGCCCTCGTGCTAGTGACATGTAAAAAGTACCCACTACACTCTCAGAGTGGTTGGCGTTAGGAAGGGCATCCAGCTGTAGAAACTATGCGAGATCAGACTGGAGTCTGGTGTAGCTATCTGGTTCGGTAGTCCCCAGTCAAATCGTCCAACTCATGCTAGCATGGAAAGCGGACGTTAAATGATGATGATGATATTGGCAATATACCGAGATTGTAGTCGTGGCCAATGCCAGTGCCCCCTGACTGGCTCCCATGCCAGTGGCACATAAAAAGCACCCACTACACTTTGGGAGTGGTTGGCATTAGGAAGAGCATCCAGCTGTAGAATCCATGCCAAATCAAATTGTAACTGGTGCAGTGCCTCAGCTTACCAGTTTTCAGTCAAACCAACCAACCCATGCCAGCATGGAACAGAGATGTTAAATGATGATAATGATTACTATATATATATGTGTGTGTGAGTGTGTGTAATGATTTTTTTGTATACAGTGCTCAGGTACACTACAACTTGTCAGAAAAAGTAGCTCAAAGTGCATAAACAGTACATAGCATATGCACAGGAAGTGAGCAGTAATAGGTCATTAAAAAAAAAAAACTAGAGTGGGGGCACCAGGTGTGTTGTTGGTGAATTTCAGGAAACATGGAAGTTTTGAACGATGTAGTGTCCCAACAGCTAACAACTGATGCAGATAGTTTATTCCAAGCTTCAGCAATTCTGAGTGCTCCGTTATGAAGATGTGTTGAAACCAACTCCAGTTTGTCAAGCATTGGCAGGGGACAAACAGAAATACATACACATGCACACATAAAATGGGCTTCCACACAGCTTCCATCTTCCAAATTCATTCGTTGGTCCAAGTCTATAGTAGAAGATGCTGGCCCATGGTGTTCCACAGAGGTACTGAACCTGAAACCATGTGGTTTCAAAGCAAAATTCTTAATCACATAGCAGTGCATATTATTAATTCTACAAAACTTTTTGTTTGTTTGTTTTTCTGAAGAAAAGGGGAACAGCAACATCATAAAATGGCTATGTTCCATACTGACATGGGTTAGACTTACACCTGATATTAAAATGTTAAAAAAAAAACAAAAACGTTAGATTATGTCATCTTAAAGGAGACGGAAGAGGTACAATGTGAAGAATATCCTAGTTAAGATTCACTAACACTGTTACTGACAACTACCATTTTAAAGTTTAGGGATATGGAAAAGACAAGAATTGTCCGTCCACCAAAATAATAATAACAACATCAAAAAATACATTAGGAATGAGAACCCAGGTTCGAAATTTCCCCAAGATACCTGATGATGGTTGGAGGGTACATCAGCCAAAATGTTGTGTTCAACGAACAAGATGAGGACAAATATCTGTCAAATGTAAATAATGTACATAATTCCTCATCTCTTAAATATAGAAATGTATCAGCCATATAAGGCCAAAGTATTCTACCTGTTTCATGTTCAAACTGACCAGATCAAACCTCTCACACCTATCCTATAATGTTATTCTAAATATAAACATTCACATCATTGAAATATCAGAGCTGTGAGATAGTGTACAATAAACTCAAAACAATGTGAATAAATAAGCATTACTTTTGCCAGAGCAAAGTGTTAAGCCAATAACTCATTAAGGAGCATTGGCCATTAACAACTTTTCTCCACTCTTCTTAAATTTGGACTGTCTTTCTTTCCAAGGTCTTGATTTTGAATTGTCAGTGGTGCTCTTCTGACTTAGCTATTTTCTAGGAAGGGATGTTGGCCCTATGCAAACCCATTTTCATCTCTGGTTTCTGTCTAGCATGAGATGCTCCCAGCCTGGAACTTGTACTCTGCTGTCATAACATTCAAGGTCACTGAGGCATACACACCACTACACCACAACAAGGATAGGCTCTTGTAAATCTTCTCTCTCTCTCTCTCTCTCTCTCTCTCTCTCTCTCTCTCTCTGACACTCACACTCACACACACACACACACACACACACACACACATATTCCAGGGGTGCAGAGTCCAAAAAGAAAGAAGCTATGTTACTTCTAGCCATACATTATAAATAAGCTTTCTAAATTTTCTTCTTTAGTTACCAGTGAGCCATAGGTGAAACAGAATATATTTTGCTGGACTAACAATTATGGATCATGTGCGCACGTGCACACACACACACATACACACAAGTAAAACAGAGGAAGATTATGAATTAAGAGGTAGACAAACAAATAAATATTTAAAGCTTGTAAAGAGAAAAGTAAAAGATTGAAAAAGCATAGAAAAATTATCTGTAATAATAACAATGAAAAACTGTGTACAATGAAAATAAATACACTAAATGAAAGGAACAGAAATGGATCCAGTGTTTCAGGATATACTAAAATATTAAAGAGGAGTAAAAACAAAAAGAGAGGTTCAAGGGAAAAAAACAGAAACAATATTAAATTTATGACATCTGTCAGAGTGTGTGTGTGTGTGTGTGTGTGTGTGTGTGTGTGTGTGTGTGTGTGTGTGTTATTGAATGAGTTTAATATTCTATTTATTCCAGTATCTTGTTGCAGAGTAAATTTGCAATGGGAATGTTAACTGAAGATTGTTTAGGATTTGTTGTTCATGTTTTGCAACCCAAAATATAAACGAAAAATAAAATTCAAAAGTATAAAAAAATTATTCAAAAGTTGTCACTAATGCATTTTCATTGCAAACCAAAATATAACCCTCCCCATCTTGTTTTTATCAAAAAAAAACTGAAAGAAATGAGTTAATGATTGATAAAAGTGTGGAGCAGAGACATACACTCAAGAATCTCAAAGAAAGAAAATAAAATTTAACTCAAGGGTTGCCACAAACAACACAATATCAATACATGCCAAAAATAAGGGTGTATCCTCTCCCTAAAAAAAAAAAGAGGCAGGGTACAAAATGAAAAGAAAACATTAAAAAAAATGTCTTCAACAAATGCCAAATGAAATCATACTTGCTACTGATTGAGACAAGTGAAGGCAGAGATAAACTCAAAAGAATGCCATTACAATTATAGACACCCGAATTTTAAAACATCTCTTAACAATCTAGTGAGACTGATAGGGTATGAGAACTGATGACTGACATAACTGGAACATTTTCCTTCTCTCTTCTTGAGAGAGAACATTCAAAACAGCCAAATTAATCAAAAGAATATGTGCTTAACCCTTTCAAATTTATAGCTGACAGTATGTGACTGAAAATTTTTTTTATATCTGTTACTTCCCAGTCTCAATCCCACCCATTGAGATAAATCACCACAGCAAAAGTTGGACTGACTCTTTTTGTTCAAGAAGAAAAAAAGCTTAAAAGCTAAGACCAAAATTTATAGCACAGACTTCCTATGTGTATCTAGATTCTTTCAAGTAGCAGATAACAGCAAACAAGTTTTTCTTTGCTTTTTCAGGTATTATTTATTAATAGAAAGTAGTGGAAATGACACCAGTGAAAGTGGGAAGAAACAAATGATTTATGGAAAATAGTTTGATATTTTATTAAGAGTCCTGAGTTCAAATCTTATGAAAATAGATTTAAATTTGTCTTTTACAGCTAAATAGTCAATACAATAAATGACATGAATATGTAAGAATTGATTTAAATTTAATTACATTTTTAGCATTTTTAAGCCATGGATTAGATTTGTCAAAAATGAAACAGAATCTATATTTTTAATAGATAGCATCATCACTGTTAATATGAGTTGCGGAGTTAATCAAGATAATAATTAATTGGTATTGACATTTTACAACATATATTTGTGTTTCACTTTTTCATATTCAGATTCCACCATGGTAGATTTAACCATTTGATGGTTGGTAGTGTAGTCCTTTTAATGTTACAGAAGTTAATGAAGTATAACCCTTCTGTTATTAAAAAAAATGTACTAATTAAATGAAACTCTGCTAAGTTAAATAGCATTTCTTAATACTTTTTCCTCTAGTAAAACTCTTTAAATGCAACAAAGTAAATAAAATTATCATTGAATATTAGAAGCAAAAAATATTTCCAAGAAAAAGTTTAAACTCAAAAAGCTGATGAGACCCAACTAGATGAAAACATTGATCGTTTGGGGGTAAGACCTTCAAGGTTTATAATTCAAAAACTGAATCGAAAGCTCAATTGCATCGACCTCACCAGTTTGCAGATGGGACGCTTACAAAGGTAAAGTGACTCATGCTTCCTTTGCCATGTGAATTTTTAAAAGTAGTTACTAAAAATATTTTATTATACATTTTAATTGTAGCATTGCCAATCACAGTCATTGGGCACTTAAGTGCTATATTTCTGACAATAAACTCCTTTTTATTTTCTCTCTCATCTTTCATTCAGCTGTGAATTAGGGCTTACAGAATTATAACATGATTTTCTTCCAAATTTAGAATTTGAAAATGACATTACAGCTGAGATGTCAAACATCTCTAGCAATAAGTTAGATATTTTTAATATGATAAAATGACAGCCATTTCTTTTACCCACTTATTTTCATATCTTTGAAGAATTGACCCTTAGAAGTTACTCGTTTAAAAAAAATAATAATTTTATCTTACCTTCTTGCCCTAAATTACTAATTTTATCTTATCTTCTTGCACTAAATTATCAATGAATTTTGTTACAGTAAATTATTAATGGGCTATAATTTATGGAGAGAATGTATTAATTCTGTCTTCAAAAGAATTCAACAATTAACTGATAAAAACAAAGAAATCATAAATAAATGGTTTACCATTTCACTACCAGCTAAGAATAACATAACAATAACATGGCACGGGAAATATAATAAATATTGATGTATGTATCAAATGTTAAGTACAGTTGTTTAGCTGATGGGCATGATTTCCAGCCTTGGATCAGTCTGCCCACCATGGGCGGATGACTAAAAAGTTTCATTTGAAATTCCAAGAACATTGTTAAATGTAAAGTGCTTGAAAAAGGCCATATAGGTGAACTGTTGTGATTAACAGTAACCAAGATGAAGACAAGTTCAAATTGAGTATTGCCTAGTTGTCACTTGTAAGTGAATATGACTTGCTAGCAAGTGCCATACTGTTTTAGGTGCCAATTTAGTCATAAACAGACATAAACACCTTCTCAGTCCTCTTGATATTGACCTAGTGGAAGGCGGCGAGCTGGCAGAAATGTTAGCATGCTGGGCGAAATGCTTAGCGATATTTCGTCTGTTTTTATGTTCTAAGTTCAAATTCCGCTGAGGTTGACTTTGCCTTTCATTCTTTCAGGGTCAATAAATTAAGTACCAGTTGCATACTGGGGTCGATCTAATCAACTGCCCTGACCCCCACTCCCCAAAAATTTCAGTTCAGGCCTTGTACCCAGAGTAGAAAAGATATTAACCTAGTAGAACGGCTGGAGGGAGAAAGGGCTGCACCAGCTGCACTTAGCTGATACTCATTTTCACCAGAGTATACAAGAGAAATGAGAATTGAACCTACAACTTTGTGATCATGAAGCTAACACTCTAATCACCAGGCAATGTACCTTCACAGTACAAGTATAGCTTTTTCACGCTTGCATGGATTAGATGAATATAGAATATGTTATTTTTGAGAGACTGTTTTTCAGCCGGATGCCATTCCTGAAATTAATCCATAACAGTTTTTCAAGTGAGGAATCTGTAATTTCACATGGGTTTGAAGGGACAAAGTGACCAAAAAAGAATTGACAATACCATCATCATTGATTGTAACCTTTGTACAAGCAATCACAGAATCACAGATGCAGTGTTCATCTACCAAATTTACTCAAAAGTTTTTGGTCAGTCTGTGGCTATAGTAGAAGACACTTGCCCAAGGTACTGTGAAGTGGTACCAAACACAAATGTCAGGAAGCAAACTCAGCTATACAGCCATGTCTTATAAACATTTTTTTTTTTTACAATCTGCGCTAATAAACTGATTAAGGTTTCAGATAAGATTTATTTATTAGTGAAAGAATATTCACATTCAGGAAGTTGTTTATTCTTTTTATTTTTTAAAATATTTATTTTCCTAATTAGTCAGGTTCATATCTTACCTATATAAATAAACCAAAATTGTGAAAATATTAATACACAAAAAGTACTTTGTGGACAACTAGACAACCATAAAACTAGGGTATATATATATATATATAAATATATATATATATATATATATATATATATAAATGACTTGGTACAAGTGAAGGCAATTTGTGAAGTAATAACCCATTAATAAAATTACTACATTTGATAACCCAATGTGGGAATCACTAAATGGTCGTTCACTTTCCAGAAATAGCAGCCAAATCTCTCTCTAATCATAGCCAGCCATCTTTAAAATAATTAGGAAGGGCACAATGGATAATGTAGTCCTAGATATATTATGTCTGAAAATGAAAAATTGGTGCGTCATGACTGGACTGCTAGGAAGTATAGGTTTAGTCAAAGAGGGCTGATCAGTAGTTAAGCAACAACAACAAAAACAAATTTTATAAGATAGTTTTATTTTCAAGCTAAGTTTCAGACTCTGCGAAGACAATATTTCTCTTATACCCAACAAACTACAGATTCCATTTCAGATGAATCAGCAGCGGAAGTATTCTAGTAAAATTAATGAAGTATATTAATTGCCTAATTCCATCTAAAACATACAAGCATGAACAATGAACAATTTACAAACTCATGGCTCATAGAAATAAATTCCTAGCACAAGCACAAAGCCGGAGATATAGAGAAGAATGTTGTATAGTTGAAGAAATCGACTCAGTATTTGACCCCAGTTTATCAAAACCAGAGAAGCTGAAACACAAGGTCAGCATTTGAATTCTAAATATGAAGTGAAGGACTTGCAAAAATAACGAGAATAGGTCAAATATTGAAGAATAAAAATTAAATCCTCTTCACTTAAATTTATTTTCATGAATCCTCTGTCACTCGTCAGAACTAGCATTACACTCTGGCTCACTCACACACACACACACACACACACACATATATATGCCAGCATGGACAACGGACGTATTATGATGATGATGATTATATATATATATATATATAAAAATGACAACAACATTGATTACTGCTTCTAATGTTTGGCTATTTCATACAGCACACATCAACACATACCATTCGCAATTTCATTTTATTACCTACAAAAGAGCTAATTTATAGAACAAGTTCAGAAAACTAAATATAAAAGGGTCTTTATCTACCAAAGAAATTATTTAATGACAAGTGTATCAGGAAATGGTGGGAAAACTCCATGTATCAGTCTTCTAGATTTTAAACACATTTTATTTAAACACATTGTACATAAATGCTTGGATCTTAGATACACCCACTCCAACCTCCTGAGGAGATTTTTTTTTTTTTTACAGAAATTATTTCTTAATACAGTGAATGAATTTTAGCAAAGCTGTAAAGTAAATAATGAAGATTTTCCTACACAAATATTGATATATTAATTAATGTAGGAAATTAGAACAGCTAAGTGTGCCAGACCAAATTATAAATGGAATTCTAGACCATTCTGAGTCTTATGTTTCCAATTCCAAATGCTATCAACCTTTCCCCTTGTCATAGGTTAATGAAATAAATAGCAATAATACTGGGATAAACTTTGAGCCAGGAGTGATAATTTCATAAAACAGCTGAAGGAATTTAGCAGCAATGTCAATTTCAAAGAATAGCTAACTGAAAGAGCTCGATAGTAACATTAACAAAGATATTCATGCAGTTGTAATGGAGACATTTCAAGGAAAATCGTTGTGGCAAATATTGTTGTAAGCAAGTCTTGCAAGCTTACCATAATTATTATCTTCGGCCACAGCAAATTCAAATATATGTAAGTAGCCGGTGAAGTAGAAAGTTAAAGAAAGGAAGAAAAAATATAAGAGAGCAGAAAATAAAAAAATAAAAAAGAATGAAAGAGAAAGAACAAAAAATAAGATGTAAAAAAAGCGAAAAGAAAAATTGAAAAAAAAAAAAGAAAGAAAAAGAAAAGGGAAGGGAAAAATTAGAAAATGAAGAAAATTATAGGGGCACATGGAAGAAAAGAAGAAATGAGGGGAGAAAGGAAGAACAGAAGAAGAAGAAAAAAAAGAAGGAACAAGAATATTTTGTCTTTTTATTCGCCCCCAATATTTAGCATATTTAGGACAACATTATTGGATGTACTCTTTTATTTTTTATGGCTGCAGAGTAAGAGTGAAGGGAGATTTGGCAGTTATTTCTGCTAAGTCTAATAACCGTGTAATGGCTTACTTTAAGACTTCAGGAAGACCTAATGTTTTATTGAAAGTCAGCTAGTGAGTTTTCCAATGTGATGATAAAAATTTTGAATAATTAGTTAAAGCTGTAATATCATAAATGACCAGGTCATACAGAGAGAGCTAAGGGAGTTTGATAAGGAAAACACAAGTGGTTACATACAAACAGATCCTCAAAATTAAAACCACATGTCATATAATAAAAAGGGAGCAACTCATCCAAGTACCATACCAAAACACATCTTAATGCTACAGGAGGTAACTTCAAATCCTGAGCTGAGCTTTAAAATGAAAAAAATGATAATAAATAACCCCCCCCCCCACAAAAAAAAATTAACACTCAGTTTCCGGGGGGGGTTCCCCCCATTTCTTTTTTTAAAATGGTAAACGAGAAGGCCTTCATCTCACTTTCCAGTAGTAATTCCAACTTAAAATATACAGACCTTACTGTAAAGCTGTCATTGAATTGATATAATATAGTAGGACATCAGAAATGGAAATGGATGAGATTTACAAACAGAAGCAGAAAAAAAATCACTGAGTTTCACAACGCATTGCCTGGTCCAAGAATCAAAACCACAATCTTACAATCGCCCTAACCACTAAGCTGTGTCTCCACTTACACACACATGCACATGTGTGTGTGTGTTTTGTTGTTTTGGTTAATTTTTCATATTAAAAGTACAAAACTCCTTGTGTAGCATGAATGAACAAATGTGTGCACATGGAATCACATACCAGCAGCTTTCATACAGAGTCTCAAATGTAGAATTCTAACTATAAATTTTCACTGCTGTTACCATTCATGTATTCATTCACTGACATTGCTGAAGGTTAAACTTCATGATGTAATACTAAATATATGCCTAAGTGTTGAAAGACTATGTGCAATGAAGTGATCGAAATAATTTATAATTTCAGTATTTTTATAGCAAGCATTTGGGGATCAACAGCAGCATTGGTTAAATCCTACAAACAAGGGCAGTTGCTGATTCATTGCATTTTACGATGGAAAAAGTGTCAGCAAGTGGGAAAAATTCAAGATAATTTTTAATATTTAATCCCAGGTCATACTTGATGGAACAAAATTCAAAGACCTACACCACAACTAACTGCAACTATCACTGCATGTAGCTGCAATTCAAATGTTGTTGTTTGGATCTCAGCACTCTTCTGTATAAGAAATAAAGTTTATTTTCATCTCAGAAAAAGATTTCTGTCACTAGACTCCCAGCTTATATCTTACGCTGCATTTATTTTTTAAGTGAATTTCTTCAGATAGTTTTCTTCCTTCAGGTTTTAGTATCATGGCAGTTAAATATCTCAAGCAGTGAATTAGAATTTAATGATTTATTTACTATCATTTATTCAAGATTTGATTTGAGAAAGAGAACTTGGATTTTGAGAAAATAGTTAGAACGATACCCCAGTGTCATCTGTACACACCAGCATGCAGTTTATAGAGGGGTATGCAATAATCAACATTGTTGACCATTGATACAAGTAGTACATCAATGTTTTTGTTAGTGAATGATATGGATTTTAAAAAATTAAAAAAATTACTGATATCTTTTGAATATAGGATTTCTACATGATAGTAGTTCAGTGAAGCAAGAGTAAATATTGTAATAAGAATAAAACAACACTAATTTGTTAGTAATGCAGATCTTAAAGGATATCTGAATAGAGGAGATAAAGGTAGATCTGAGAAGGTTTTTTAAATTTTTTTTAATGGGAATTCTGTAGCTTCCAAATTAAAAAGGCTACTGGAACACAAATTCAGCTCTGAGACAAAAAATTTGTTACCAAGGAATCAATATCTTGTAAATACATGTGAAAAAATCTTATAGGTCCAACACAAGACAATGCTAGGCTTGTAGCCAACTTCTAAGTGTTTGGGTAACAGGGAAGATAGAATTTGAGAGCTGATAGGGGAAGAAGAGTGGGATAAGAAAAGACAAGTTCTTCAACATTTTTTAAATCTTGTCATACTTTTCTGGGGTTTTATTTTTTGTCATTGTTGTTTTTGTTGTTGCCCTGGTGAGAATTCTTCTGAAGAGGAAATGTGAGTGAAGGAAACGGAAATAGGAAACAGAACATCTGTGAAATAAATACATATATAACATGGTTATAGTCCACTCCAAAAAACAAAAGAAAAAAAACAATGATAATAATAATCAACTATAAATATTAAAAAAAAAAACCCTTAAACCTTATTCCTACTTCATAATAACCAACAACAACTACCCAAGAAGTGTTTGTAGACAATAATAATGTAGCTACAAAAGAAGAATGAATATAGGATTTTAGGAAACTGCCAATTACCAGAAAGTAGATTCTAAGGAGACAAATTATCATTTCAAACACTGTAAAAATACCAACTTGGATATTTCCTTGAAAACAAGACTAGGTATGTGATATTTTTTGATGAACAAATCAGATCTGCTTTAAAATGCAAGTTATGGACAGTTACAAATATTGTAGCCACTAGCATGGCTGTGAGGTAAAAAGTTTGCCTCCCAACCTCATGGTTCCAGGTTCAACTCCACTGCATGGCACCTTAGGTAAGAATCGTCTACTATAACTCCAGGCCAACCAAAGCTTTGTGAGTGGATTTGATAAAGAGAAACTGAAAAAAGCGCATCATCTGTATATGTGTACATGTGTATGTATGTGTCTCTTTCTTTCCTTTCCCGAGCGTCCAATAACACAATATCTGTATCACGTCCTCGCTTGTTGTTTTTTGATGTTTTTTTGTCGTTTTTCTTTTTTGAACTCTCTCTATATATATGTGTGTGTGTGTGTGTGTGTGTGTGTGTGTGTGCGCGTGTGCGTGTGTACGTATATGTTTGTGTGTGTGTGTGTTTGCATGTATGTATCGTTATGTTTGTTCCCTATCACCACTAGACGACCATAACTTAAAAATTCGGCATAAAAGACCTATGGAACAAGTACTAGGCATAATAATAATAAAAAAAAGTACTGGGGTCAATTCATTCAAATAAAACTCTTCAAGGTAGTGCCCCAGCATGACCACAATCCAATGACAAAAACAAGCAAATGGTATCAGATATAAAACAACACAAACATTTCATAAATAGATTATACAAATGAATAAAATGTTTATAGTAGTGACATAAGTGCTGCTGCTGCTGGCAGTAGTGGAGAGAGATCTTTTGTTGTTGTTTTCTTTATAAAACATGTTTCAAACAGTTTGTCATATACATGGCTTGTGCATTTATATTCATAACTATATCAATGACCTTTGGCAGCTGTTATATAGATGGTCAATATAATGCTGAATTGTTAAGTTATGGTTGTCTAGTGGGTGATAGGGAACAAACATAAAGATACATACATACAGCAGCCAGATTGTAAGCTTCCTCTTCAAGGTGTAAATTTGGGTAAGATATTTTTTGTGTGTGTATGCATATTTGTATAACACACACATACACATGTACATGAATATACACATGCAAACACATATGCATTAGATATGAATTATAGGAACACGTACACACACACACAAATCTTTTTTCTGAAGAATGCACAATTTTTTGCAAAACTTAATCATGAAAAAGCAGTATGTATCAAGCATATTATCATTATTATTATTGTTGTGTGTGTGTGTGTATGTTTAGGGGAAGAAACAGAAAGATGTTTGTATGTATGCATGCACACAGACTTGAAATGGTGGATAGAAATTAAACTGTTACAAGATTTTCTTATTTGGTGATGAAAATGAGAAAAAAGTATGAAATAATTAACTTTCAGAAAATATATTTTCATCAGTAGATCCTTTTATAACTATCACTTCAGATATGTCAAATGAAGTCACAATCATATTGTACGTAACTCACACTACATGTATTTGTTTATATATATATGATCATCATCCAATGTCCACCTTCCATGAGTTTGGCAAGGGCTCATGGGCCCGGTTTCCCAATTTCTATGGCGTATGTGTTCCCCCCAGCTGGATGGGATGCCAGTCCATTGCAGCGTTACTCAAGAAACAGGAAGAAAGAGTGAGAGAAAGTTGGGCCAAAAGAGTACAACAGAGGTTGCCACCACCCCTTGCCGGAGCCTCATGGAGCTTTAGAAGTTTTTGCTCAATAAACACACACAACGCCCGGTCTGGGAATCGAAACCGCAATCCTCTGAGCGCAAGTCCACCGCCCTAACCACTGAGCCATTGTGCCTCCACAATTATCCTAATACCCAAAAGATAATAAAAATATATTTGCTTGATCATATAGACCAGTTATAAAAATTTAACTAAGTGTCCTATCTCTCACCTTGAAATGTTTTAATTATTTATTTATGAGAGGGCATTAATATACTGAGGAAGGCCAGCTGGTAGTAATTCAAATAAATTACTTAAAAGCTTTCCATGTATTTTACCTCTAAAATTATTAAAGGAATGGAAAATTAATTTCTTGGATAAAACAAATTTATTATTCATTGAGAGGGAGAGTATATATCACCATCATCCTCATCATTCATCTTTCATGTTGGCATGGGCTGGACGATTTTCCAAGATCTAGTAAGTCAGAGAACTGTGCCAAGCTGCACTATCTGCTTTGGCATGGTTTTATAACTGGATGCTTTTTGCATGGCAACAGCACTGGTGAGGTCACCAAGTAACTTACATGACAAAGTTCCCTCAGTTGAGAGGAGGAGAGGTAAAGGAGGAGGTAGTTTTGTGTCCAGTGATGAGAGGTCAGAGTATGACAAAGGAACAGAGACAAGTATCTTGCTGTAGAAGAAATACATGGTTACCCTAATGAGAGAGAGAGAGAGAAATGTTGGTGATGTGCCAGGACTGTCAAGGTACAAGGATGTGAATATAAATGAAATGGTAGCAGATTTCCCAGGGTGTATGAGTGGGGAGTTCATGAAAGTGAAAAATATAGAACATTATTGAAACATGGAGATTGATAACTTACTTCAAGAGTGGAAAGAATCCCACAGTCATGTACCTTGTCCAAAAAGACAATGCCTGTTGTAAGGTTTGGCTTCAGGAACACCAAATCAGTAAATTAGTATCTCAATATAATAGTTATTAGTATCACATAACATATATTTTGCTTAGTACAAACAGTAAAAGAAATCAATTCCTCTCACATTTTGAAAGTGGTGCTCCAGTATGGTTTTGGTTATGGTAAACTACACAACCTTATGGGGGAGCATACAGGGTTTCTATTCTGTTCTTCCTCCCCTCCATCTGAACAAAGTGAACTATCCTTAGCCTTGGATCACTGGTCCAAGGATCTCTGACATGGTAGGAGTCATACCAATATTTAAGTACCTTTCTGAGATAGCCAAATTTTATTTATTTATTTACACACAAACAGACTGACAGACATACATATGTCATCATCATTTTAAAATCAACTTTGCCATGTTTTCATAGTCAGATGAGATTCAGTGTGGCAGATTTTCTACAGTTGGGTGCTTCTATCACCAACCAGCATCTGTTTCCAAGCAAGACTATCCCCACCCACTACTAGTCTGGACATGTTCTTCAGAAGAGTTGCAAATAAACATTACTTCTTGTATGAAGGTAAAGTTTGTTTACAGTAACTACACGATGTCAAGACAAGGGAAAAAACTGGAAACAAGCTTCTCATGTGTGTGGCCTATTTTCAGTTTCTGGGTACCAAAATCACGCATTGGTCGAGCCAACACTCTAGTAAAAGACACTTACCTAAAGTACCATGTAGTAGAACTAAACACAAAACCACATGGTTGAGAAGCAAACTTCTTAACCATACTGCTAAGTCACACACACACACACACACACACACACACACACACACACACACACACACACACACACACACACATGCATATACAAAGGTCTGGGTTAGCTGTTTCAGACACAGTCTTATCTTCTTGTAAAAATGCCACAACAATGAAAGAGGTTAAACTAACAGCCTGATTCACTCAGTTAAATGTTTTGAAGTACATTAGCTTACACCATAGGTCTCCCTTCCTCTCTCTCATCTTATAACACCAGACATCTTCAACAATTTAAAACTTGTTTTATAATGATATATATATATATATATATATATATATATATATATATATATATATATATAAGCTAGGAACATTCCTTTATGCCTATCCTTCTGTTCTACCCTCCATGACCATCACACAGTATTCAAGGGAATTAAGTCACACTGACACAAGTGGTTGAGATTAAAGTAAAAAAAAAAAACATGATCCCTTTATATATATCTTATATTGTTTGCTAGGATAAACTTACAACCTATAAATTAGTGTCTTTGAAGCTTCTTCCCTTTACTCCCTTAGACTAATATTTCACAAATTCAGCTATGTTGACACTTTGACTAGCCAGTAACATTATATATATACAAAGTGACCCAGATAAGGCTGACTTTATTTGGTCATATATCAAATAATACTCATATTCATTAAAATCTGGTATTTACAAATATGTATGAATGTAAGTACGGAATTTTTATAACTTTATCCATTTTGCAATTTTATGCATTTATAATTTTATACTTATGTGCACGTATGGCTGTGTGATGAAGAAATGTGTTTCCCAACCACATGGTTTTGGGTTCAGTCCCATTGAATGGCACCTTGGCAAATGTCTTCTACTGTAGCACCTGGCAGAGTAAAGCTTTCTGAGTGGATATGGTAGACAGTGTGTGTGGGTGTGAGTGTGTGTGAGGAGAGAGAGAGAGAGAGAGAGAGAGAGAGAGAGAGTGAGTGTTACTGTTTTGTTGCCTTGACATCACACATTAATTGTAAATGAATGTCACTAACATACAAGTGATGTCCTTTATTTACTGTCTTCTGTGTAAAGCATGTCTGGCATGGGGAAATATTGCCTTACTCGGAAACAGGTGAAGGTTAATGACAGGAAGTGCACCTGGTTGTAGAAATTCCACCTCAATAAATTCCATCCAAGTCATGCAAGCATAGAAAACTGCACTTTAAAAACAACGATGATAATTGTAACTGCAAGTTAGTTATTTATTTCTTTATTGCCCACAGGGGGCTAAACATAGAGGGGACAAACAAGGATAGACAAAGGGATTAAGTCGATTACATCGCCCCCAGTGCATAACTGATACTTATTTATCGACCCCAAAAGGATGAAAGGCAAAGTCGACCTTGATGGAATTTGAACTCAGAACGTAACAGCAGAAAAAATACTGCTACGCATTTTGCCCGGTGTGCTAACAATTCTGCCAGCTCGCCGCCCTACTGCAAGTTAGTTATTGCATAGAATACGTCATGGTATTGACCATATCTGATGGCATAAAAGATGCACAGGTATATCAGGTGCATTCCAATTTCAGCATTTTTAGTGAATTTATTATTTTCTTACTGCTATTGCAGATTCCCTTGTGGAGGCGCAATGGCCCAGTGATTAGGGCAGTGGATTCGCGGTCATAGGATCACAGTTTTGATTCCCAGACCAGGCGTTGTGAGTGTTTACTGAGCGAAAACAGCTAAAGCTCCACGAGGCTCCGGCAGGGGATGGTGGTGAACCCTGCTGTACTCTTTCACCACAACTTTCTCTCACTCTTACTTCCTGTTTTTGTTGTGCCTGTAATTCAAAGGGTCAGCCTTGTCACATTGTGTCACGCTGAATATCCCCGAGAACAACGTTAAGGGTACACGTATCTGTGGAGTGCTCAGCCACTTGCACGTTAATTTCACAAGCAGGCTGTTCTGTTGATCGGATCAACTGGAACCCTCGACGTCGTAAGCGACGGAATGCCAACAACAACATTGCAGATTCCCATGACTCTCTGTCACCATCCAAATTTCATTATTATGAATTTGAATTGGGAGCTCAAGTCATAATGACTCTTTTGATTAGGTGATTACACAACCACAGATGCCACCCCTCCTCTATGGAAGCATTGTAGTTACTCTCTCGACAGAGCTTGGTTATCTCGACCATTGATCTTTTAGGTTTCTTCCACTCAGCATCAATGTAAGAAGCACTGTTGGCTCAGTTGAACTCTTCCACTACCTCTTCACAATCTGCAATCCCAGGATTTCACCATATCCCTGTACCAGAGTGGCTGAATGGGTGCTAGGCTTTGCCAAAGGGCAGCCCATAACTATGCAAGCACAGTCGGCACTTCATAAGATATTTTTAAAATACCTACAAACCTAGAGCATTAAAGCATGTAAATTAGGCATAACCTTGCATATAGAACCAAGGCTGATTTTTTAAAAATCTTTTTGGGGAAATAAACATGCATTTTATACTATGCCATGAATGATGGGATTTCAGCTACATGCACTCTAAGTTCAATCAAACTGATGCCAATTTTACCTTTCATCCTTTCGAGGCTTGTTGATGAAAGATTTTGTTGCTGCAGCCTGGGTTGGAACCCAGCCATCATAATAATGATAATAATGAATTCAAATTTTGCCACAAAGGCAGCAACTTTTGGTGGGTGGACTAGTTGATTACATTTCACAGGTACTTAATTTATCAACCTCAAAGGATGAAAGGCAAAGTCAACCTTGGCAGAATTTGAACTCAAAACGTAGCAATGGGTGAAATACCAACCACTAAGCATTTCACCCAGTGTGCTAATGATGCTGCCAGATCGCTGCCTTATCATAATGATGATGATGATGATGATGATGATGATTATAATGAAAGAACAAACCCAGGGTAAGTGGATTAGCAGAATTGTTAGAAGGTCAAGCAAAATGCCCTTGTGGTACTTATTTTTGCTTTATGTGTTGATAGAAACAACTGAGATGGCCATTGGTGATAAATTGTACTGGTTTAAAGTGGCAACCCATCTCTTGGATAAACATCAGGGTGGGAACAGGAAGGAGAAACTCATATGCATAAGCAACAACAAGGCTTCCTCAAAATGTCTTGTCCAGATTTGCACACATACTCACTAGGCATTGGTCAGCCTGGGGATATAGTTAATAGAATACACTTTCCCAAGAGGTGGTACAGTGGGACTGAACTCGAAACAATATAGCTGAGTGAATCATTTTAACCACACAGCAATACCTGCACGTACATGATCATCATCATTATTATCATCAATTTAATTTTTCACTTTTCCATGTTTGCATGGATCAGATGGAATTCACTGAGGCAGATTTTGATTATTATTTTTTTACAACCAATATGTCCTCCCTGGATCAGGTGGAATTCACTGAGGCAGATTTTGATTATTTTTTTTACAACCAATATGTCCTCCCTGGATCAGGTGGAATACACTGAGGCAGATATTGATTATTATTTTTTACAACCAATATGTCCTCCCTGGATCAGGTGGAATTCACTGAGGCAGATTTTGATTATTTTTTTTACAACTAATATGTCATCCCTGGATCAGGTGGAATTCACTGAGGCAGATTTTGATTATTTTTTTTTACAACCAATATGTCCTCCCTGGATCAGGTGGAATTCACTGAGGCAGATTTTGATTATTATTTTTTACAACCAATATGTCCTCCCTGGATCAGGTGGAATTCACTGAGGCAGATTTTGATTATTATTTTTTACAACCAATATGTCCTCGCTGGATCAGGTAGAATTCACTGAGGCAGATTTTGATTATTTTTTTTACAACCAATATGTCCTCCCTGGATCAGGTGGAATTCACTGAGGCAGATTTTGATTATTTTTTTTACAACCAATATGTCCTCACTGGATCAGGTAGAATTCACTGAGGCAGATTTTGATTATTTTTTTTACAACTAATATGTCATCCCTGGATCAGGTGGAATTCACTGAGGCAGAATTTTTTTTTTTTTTTTTTTTACAACCAATATGTCCTCCCTGTCACCAAGAAAAGTAATAAATGCTTCCTTGTGACCAGATAAGGTTTTATGAAGACAGGAAACGAATGACAACACTTGTATGATGATGATACTCACAACCATCACACAGTCAAGATAAGGAAGTATACACATGCACGCACATACACTATACTACTGTGTATATATATGATGGGCTTATTTCAGTTTTCATCTCCCCAATCTACTCAAGAATTTGGTCCGCCTGGGGCTACATTAGAAAACATGACATGTTGTCATGCAGTGGAACTGAGCCCCAAAGCACATAGTTGGGAAGCAAACTTCTCTAACACACACCCAAACCTCCACCTACATTCCTCCAAATTGGTGTATTTGTTATTTTACATATACCAGAATTCAACAACCTATATTAATGTCTTTCCCCTTCAAATAATTCAGGCTTTTTTCTTTTTGTCTTACTCACAACTTAGGTTGCTAACACATTCTCTTTTACTCAGTAACACTCAGTGATGCAGAGTGGGTGTGGAACTATCATCTTTTCTCTCTCTCTCTCTCTCTGGAACTTCCACTCTCTCCAACAGTCTCATACACTTTTTTTCTGCCATACTTTGATTCACTCAATCACTACTTTAAGCTCTTGTATATCAAAGATGTTTTAACCATTATTCTGAAACACAATTGGCCCACCACCTCCATACAACAACTAACATTCAAAATTTGAAGCAAACAAACTACACCTAAGTTTACTGTCGTTTATTCCTGATATAAGCAACATATAGAGGGAGATTAAACCCTTGAAAGCAGTGTGCCAGTATGGACACAATCCAACAATTGAAACCAGGGATCTATTTTAAAACGGGGGCGCCAGTATTTTCTTAACGAAACACTAATGAAACACTTTGAAATTTGGGACACTGGTAGAATGTGTCATATAAAACATCTTTTACTCATAGTCTTCTTAACAAAAAAAAGGAATTCGCAAGTTATTCCATGTTAAAGTTGTCGTATTTCTGTAATTTCAACCAATCACTGACGTCTATTCAGCTCAATAGAGTTACTGCTGGGTGGTCATAAAAATGTTATTCCCTGTGACATATTTCATCCAGTTTAATCGTAATTTATACGCATATATTGTTTATATAATAAATTACGCTGTGCGTATCTATGTGTGTAACAATTTTAGAGTTCGGATTCTCGAGTTAGGGTTAGTTTTAGGGTTAGGGTTACTGTTACGGTTAACAGTCTAGTTAGGGTTAGTGTTAGGGTTTGGGGATTAATACGATATACACCGTTACAGCGCTAACTGTTTTCAACTGAATAGACGTCAGTGATTAGTAGAAATTATCGAAATAAGACAATTTTTTACATGAAATAAATTCCAATACAAAAATTTTTTTCTGTTCTATAACACAAAATAGATAAGTATACGAAGTTTGAAAGTCTTTCCGTACCAAAAACACTACATAAAACATAAATGAAAACTGGCGCCCCCGTTTTAAAATAGATCCGAAACCAGTAATAAAAGAATACGAAACTGCTGAAATCATCCACATGCTATAGAAGCATGTAATACTTGCAAACAAATGAGGAGACTAAAGGAAGATATGAAAGTGGATATTACATCAATGGCACACATCCACAGCTAAGGCAAGTGCATTTGAGAAAGCAGCAAACCATGACATAGTCAACAGATTACAAATATAGTTCCTTGCCGTCAAGCCACAATTATTATTACAACCAATATCACATCCATTACCGTTATTTTCATCATTATCATTGCCATTATCATCCAATGACAGTAATCATTTGTAATATGCTCTGAAATAAAATGCCAGCTAAAATGCTGATATATTTATTCAACAACAATCATAAAAGTTAAGTGGCCCATTATTGAACAATTTGTTGTATTTAAGTTCCCTCCCCACCCCACCAGTCATTGGGTCAAAATAAAAATAGCAACAAAAAAAAATAAATGAATAAAGTTTTAAAAAGAACAACAACAAAAATGGTTTAAATGGGATGGGAGAAATAGTTTTGAAGTAAAACAAACTTACCCCAGTCTAGGGTGAGAGATGGAGCATGAGCTGGGAGGGAAATACCAAGTTACTTACAAGAGAGGTAAGAATTTATGAGGTTGTCAAGTGACCCAAATTCTCAGATAAAAATAGATAAAAAAAATTTCTTCATTAAACAACACAGAAAGAAATAGTATCTCAAATCACCCCTAATCCAACCCAACACCTAACCCCATACATAGACACTATTATTTGATTGGTTTCTTTTTCACAAACCCATTTCAGAATTGATAGATTTGGTCATCAGTAGTTTTGAGTAAGGTAGACAGATAGCTGCATATGTATCTCTATTAGCCATCATATTTGTACTGTATAGTAAGAGGACCAAAATGCCAATAATATGACTGACAAACACAAATTACAAATGATTCTGTTCAAAACTAGTGTTGTAATCTTAATCTTCCTTCAGGCCTAAAGGAGTACAATCAGCTACTGCAAGACAACAAAACACTTGTTAACTACGTGCACTTTTTACTCAGCTGCACCTATCTCTGTAATACAGAGGTATATGGGTTAGTGCTGCTGATGTTGCTGCTATTGTTGCTACATACATTCCTGCATCTTAAAAATGAGAACGCATTAGGCCAAATGTGGGGAAAACTTTTTAATATCTGAGGCAAATTATTAAGGCATAAATGCATCTTATACTGAGAAAAATACTGAATCTTAAACTGTACAAATTTGAAGGATAGAGGTATGGATCTTAAAATTAAATTTTTTTTGATGGTTGATAGACATCATAAGCAAAGAGTTTCAAATTTGAATGAGGTCAAAATTTCACAAGGGGGCAAAGGGTGCAACATCTCTGTATAAACCTAACTATCTTCAAGCAGACTGTTTTTGGTCCATCTTTATCAATCTACTTGTGCCAACCTTCTATCCTCAGTCTGACCCAGTAAACACTGTAAAATGGCCAACATTAGGAAGGGCATCAAGCATCATTGTTTTAATGTTCCCTTTTCTGTGCCCAACGGAATTTGTTTAAGTGGATTTTCTATGGCTGGAGGCCCTTCCTGTCAATAACTAAAGTAATATTTCCCTTTGACCAGACATGTTTTCATAGAAGACTGGAAACAAAGGATGCATGATGTAAAAGTCATTTACAACTATCATGCAATGTAACACACACATGCACACATACCTATATACAAGAGGCTTCTTTCAGTTTCTATCTACCAAACTCACTTACAAGGCTTTGGTCAGCTCAAGGTGCCATACAATGGGACTGATCCTGAAACCATGTGGTTGGAAAGCAAACTTCTTACCACAAAACCATGCCTGTGTCAATAGCTCTATATATATTCTTTTAATTGTTTCAGTCATTTGACTAAGGCCATGCAGGAGCCCAGCCTGTAGTCAAACAAATCGACCCCGGACTTATTCTACAATACATTTCAACACTTTAAAAACAAATTTATGTTTGTTTACATATAACATAATCTATATCTATATATATAGTAGAAATATGTTAAAAAAACAAAATAGAAACTACACGTGGAAATGTAAGGGGAAAGTAAGCAGAAAAATAAGAGAAAATGCACATTGGAAATCAAAAAGAAGGTAAGGCTTTTTATGAAAAGTAACGATATCTATATACAGTTAGATAAACTGAGGTAGGAATAAAGGTAAAAAAAGTCATTATTGTGAGTTGTTAAAGAGATTTACAAGCATACCGGTTTCGTAGTATTACTAGTCATTGCTATATCTATATATATATCTATCTATATCTATATCTATATATATATATATATATATATATATATTTATATATTTATATATAGATCATATTACTCTACATTTGATCATGTACAAACACAAGAAGGTTATTCTAATTTTATTAACTACAATCAATATAGTGAAATAATTTTTGAAATGTCCCTTTTTTATTCTGCTGAAGCTAACCTTATTTATTGCATGTTAACAACAAACAAGATGAGAACAAATATCCATGTCAAATGTAAATAATATACATAATTCCTCATCTCTTAAACATAGAACTGTAGGCTTCTTTCAGTTTCTGTTTTCCATATCCACTCACAAAACTTTGGTGGACCCAAAGTTATAGTAGAAGACATTTGCCCAAGGTGCCATGTAGTGGGACTGAACCTGAAACCATGTAGTTGGGAAGCAAGCTTCTTACCACATAGCCACACCTGCACTTGTATGTTTATAATCAGCGAATAAATGTGGTATGCATCAAGCTAGACTCAGTCTGTATCTTTTAGTTTTGATATAAACTGAATTTACTGTGGTTTTAACTGCTAATTGTGATATATGAAACAAAAAGTGTTTTTTTTTTTTTTTTAACTAGCACAAATATTTGCAACAATTCAAAGTTAAAATCCAACACACAATACATCTTTGTTCATTCTTTTTTAACAACGATACCCGTGAGGTCTTTTGCAACTTGCAGCAAAAGATCAACAATAAAATATTTCAACATAAAAAAAAACTTAAATGTACAGTAGCTGACAATAGAACTCAAATATAACCTAAACTGTTGCATTTGAGGACAACACATTGTACAATGAACACAACAGTAGAAAAATGCACACAAAACAAATTCATTACCCAAAGCACTAACAAACTTAATTATAACTTTCTCTTTTTAATCTTCTCTGGTAGAGACAGCAGCTTTAAAATTCACGTAAAGCAATGTTTTTGAACAACAATGCTCTAAATGCAACTGCTACAGCTTGCAAGGTAGGAAAAAACTAAAACAAGGCAGCTTCCTGATAAAAGTCATTCATAAGAACACTATTTAATAAACCAAAGAATTTTTGATTACTGCCATTGCCATGGAAATATCATTGCCATCCTCTTCTTTGTGGTATTTTTAATATCCGTCTTCCATGCTGACATGGGTTGGACAATTTGACTGGATCTGACAGGGCCAAGGATTGCATCATGTGCCAATGTCTGTTTGGAATGGTTTTATGGATGAATGCCTTCTTTAATGCCAACCTCTTTATAGAGTTTACTGAGAATTTTATTCATGGCACAAGCAAAGTTAGATCACGACACAGTTTGCAAGACAAGGATCCCCTCTCAGAATTGAGAAGTTAAGATACAAGAGATGGGAGTCATAAAAGAACAGACTACTTGCTGCCAAGGAGCTACATAGCTACTCACAGTATAGAAGAGAGGGTGGGAGTAAATGAGGTGAAGCTGGAAAGAGAGATAAAACAGTGGTGATGAAGTATCAGGGCAGGAGATGAGTACAAGTGAATGGAGACAACAGAAGGAAAGAGGTGGAGAAAAGAAGTCGCAAGAGTGCATCTGCAGAGCAAGGAATGGCTAGAGATGAGGAAGGAATGAGGGGTAGCACCATTTGAGCGTGACCGTTACCAACGTCGCCTTCCTGGCACTTGTGCCAGTGGCACGTGAAAAGACATTCGAGCGAGTTCGTTGCCAGTCCCGCTGGACTGGCTCCTGTGCAGGTGGCACGTAAAATACACCATTTCGAGCGTGGCCGTTGCCAGTACCCCCCTGACTGGCCTTCATGCCGGTGGCACGTAAAAGCACCCACTACACTTTCTGAGTGGTTGGTGTTAGGGAGGGCATCCAGCTGTAGAAACTCTGCTAAATTAGATTGGAGCCTGGTGTAGCCATCTGGTTTTCACCAGTTCTCAGTCAAATCGTCCAACCCATGCTAGCATGGAAAGCGGACGTTAAACGACGATGATGATGATGATGAAGGACAAGTGTTGAGGGATGATAAATATAGGACTGAACAGATTGGCAGAGTGAGGTGTGGATGTAGCGGTTAATGTTATGAGTTGCGGGGGCGGGGAGGGTAAATGAGTGTAAGTGAAGACTGATAGTGCAGAAAGAGTCAAGGAACAGCAGAATATTAATAATGATACAGTAGACAGAGGAAGGGCGAGAAAGACAGAGAGACAGAGATGGCATATTGTTAGCTAGGTCGCAAGAGTGTGGGGAAAGAGGCAACTGTAGTTCAAGGGGTGAAGGAGAGATAATATGGTGCTGGAAGAATGATGCCAACCTGCCTGAAACCATCCTTGGTTTGATGATACAAACTTTCTGTTTTGAAAGGATTAAATTAAAACCTTCCATCAAGATTTCAGTTTAATTGATATTGCAGACACCAGATTAATGACAAAAATATTTGGAAAAACAACAGTTAAATTGAGATTTTAAGGTTATTCTAAATTAATCATAAACAATTTATAATATATATATATACCTTGCATAAGATATAAGTGTAGAGGTTGTGAGTAAACATCATTTTTACACCGGTCATCGGTTGGTAGATTGACAGGTTGCATGCCTTGTTGAGAGATAGAAAGATAGACAGACAGGTAATTAAATTAGAAAGAGATTACATTACTCACCTGTAAAACTATACTGGTATCAAATCTCCGACTGCTAGGTCTTCCTTCCAGAGTACTAAAGACAACTGTGCCTCCAGAGAGTGGAGATATATCACTAAATTCATCACTACAAACTGCTTTTGACTCATCATATGTAGTAATAATAGATTTCGGCCGTAAGTTATAGGTACGCTCACAAGAAGAACTGTAGTATTGGTAAGGTATCCATTCACCATCTTCTGTAGTCCTTTTATAGATGGCAAAACTTTCAGGACGACTCGAGTGGAATCGTATACTCACGTATGTGATATCAAAAGCTTTCTCTGTAAAGATAAAGAAAAACAAAAATAAGTAACTTAAGAGATAAAATCTTTTATATCATCTTTATAGAGGCAAAATAAAATTTCACTGTTTAGAACCTTTATCTTTTACTTGATTTAGTCACTGAAGTGTGTGGCCATGCTGGGGCATTGCCTTGAAGGGTTTTAGTTGAACAAAACGACCCCAATACTTATATTTTTAAGTCAGGTACTTATTTATTCAGTGTCTTAAACCAACACCGATGCTCTAAAGTGGTGGTGGTGGTGGTGGTAGTGGACACATCAATTAAAAGTGTGGTTGCCCTCACATACAGGCTCATCTCCTGCAACCCTCACCAGCCAAGCATCCCTAATTTTGCGGGCTCATAGGTGCTGCATAAAAATCACCCATGCCAGTGCTGCATAAAAATCACCCATGCCAGTGCTGCATAAAAGCACCCAGTACACTGTAAAGCGATTGGTATTATGAAGGCCAATCTAGCCCTTCAGTTGGTCAGCTCCTGTCAATTCATCCAACCCATGCCAGCATGGAAAATGGATGCTAAACAATGTATGTATGTATATATATATATATATATATATATGGCTAGGTGGTAAGAAGCTTGCATCCCATGGTTCCGAGTTCACTCCCACGGCATGGCACCTTGGGCAAGTGTCTTCTACTATAGCCTCAGGCAGACCAAATCCTTGTGAGTAGATTTAGTAGATGGAAACTGAAAGAAGCCCATCATGTGTGTGTATATCTTTGTGAGTAGTTGATTTTACAGTGTGATGCTTGTCTTTACTACCACCACCACCTCTACCCCCATCATTACCACCACTATTACTGCCACTACTACTACTCAACTGTGAAACAAGGAGTAACAGAACTTGTGTTTGTCCCTCCATTACTGCTTGACAACCAGTGTTGGTGTGTTTACATCCCTGTAACTTAACGGCTTGGCAAAAGAGACCAATAGAATAAGTACTAGGTTTAAAAAAAAATTAGTCCTGGGGACAATTTGTTTGACTAAAACCCTTGAAAGCGATGCTCCAGCATGGGCCACAATCTAATAACTGAAACAAGTAAAGGAATATGGTGGTGCCCCAGCATGACCGCAGCTTTGAAACTGAAACAATTAAAAAATTTAAAGATATATACATGTGAGGTGGTAGATTGTAAAAGCAAGAGATAACTCCATACATCTTTAAGTTATTATTCCATTCTTGGTATAAGTTTATTCAGACAGGAGGAAGATTTGAAATTCTTAGATATACTGAAACTAATCAAAAGACAAAAGCACAGTTTCGGTGCTAGATAACATGTCACAATAATACTTTATCTAAGTACTTCATTGACACTTAGCATTTGTAATTCCTGCTGAATAACTGTTGCATAACTGTTATCATAGCAAGAACACAACTCTTAGTGTGCTCGCCACGAAACAGGTTCTGTTACTCCTGGTTTCACAGTTGAGTAGTAGTAGTAGTAGTAGTAGTAGTAGCAGCAGCAGCAGTGGTGGTGGTGGTGGTGGTGGTAGTAGTAGTAGTAGAGAAGCATCACACTGTAAAATCAATTATTCACGCGATATGCACAAAAAGTGAAAATTTGTAAATCTGTTTCCACACATTTGCAAAAAATGAATGTGATTAAATAAATAACCTAGCAATAAAAAAAAAAATCCAAATTGTACAGTTGAAGTTCGTTTGATAGAGTGAAAAAAAATTTTAAAGCACAAAAGTTAATTGTGCTCATAGAAATGTTAAAGAGATATACTAAAGGATTTTATTTGTTCATTTTGGCATGTTTTTTTCTTTTTCTTGTTTTCATGTCAGCATGGGCTGTACAGAGACATCTTTGAAGTAAGATGCCTTTCCTGTTGCCAACCCTCACCTGTTTTTCAAGCAAGAGATCTTATATTCCACTGGTCTCTAAAATGCACACAGAGGCCAGTTGTAATCATCATCATCATCAACATCGTTTAACGTCCGCTTTCCATGCTAGCATGGGTTGGACGATTTGACTGAGGACTGGTGAAACCAGATGGCTACACCAGGCTCCAATATGATTTGGCAGAGTTTCTACAGCTGGATGCCCTTCCTAATGCCAACCACTCAGAGAGTGTAGTGGGTGCTTTTACGTGTCACCCGCATTAAGGCCAGTCGGGCGGTACTGGCAACGGCCATGCTCAAAATGGTATATTTTATGTGCCACCCGCACAAGAGCCAGTCCAGGGGCACTGGCAATGATCTCGCTCGAAAATCCTTACACGTCACGGGCACAAGTGCCAGAAAGGCGACGATGGGCACAGGTGCCATCCCGATTTCGCTTTCGCTTGCCTCAATAAGTCTTCGCAAGCTGAGTTTCGTGTCCAATGAAGGAGACGACGTTGGCATGGGTGCCAGTCGTCGAATTTAACTCGATTTTGATTTCACTGTCAACAAGAAATATAAGCATTCATATGCATACACACAGAGCAGGTTTCCATACAGTTTCCAGTTTCCAATTCCACTCTCGATCAGGTGAAGGCTTTAGAAGACACTTTCCCAAGGTGTTGCACAATAGTATGGAACCTGAAACCATGTGGTTGCGAAGCAAATCTCTTAAGCACACAACCATACCTGCACCTACTTATAGTAAATATTTGGTTTATTTCATTTAACAAAGTTCAGTATTCAAATTCTATTGATGTTCTGTTAAAGCTAGCTTTTCCTAGGTAACAGAAGGCAAGGAGAGCAAAAGAGAGAGAGAGGGAGTGAGTGAGGGGTGAGTGAACGAGTGAGTGAGTGAGCGAGCGTACGTGCGTGCGTGTGTCAGAGTAACGAGAGGAGAAAAGAGTACATGGAATAATTGTCATTATACATATGCATGCTCATACAGGGCAACAACTTGCAAGAGATTTGAGTCAATTATATTGACCCCAAGTACTCATTTTATTGAACACAGAAAGAGGCAAACCAGTTAGCCCAAGTAGGGTTTGAACTCATAAAATGAAGAGACATAACCAAATACAAAAGGCATTTCATCTGATGCTCTACCAATGTTTTCAATCCAACCCCATTACACAGAGATTATAAAACAACTACCTGGCCCCATGCCGTCAAAAATAACGGCCAATTGTAGTATTTTATATATATAAACGAGGTATAAAACCAAGCTTTTAGTTTAATAATTCATTTATTACCAAATTTATAATATACCTTTCAACCGCGGTTATTTGATATTCTTGATACACTCAGGTAATAATTATTCTCTCTAATGAGTCTATATATGTATATGTTTGTGTAGGTGTGTGTGACTGTAATAATTATTTTTAACAAAACAGAATATGGATGGTAAATCAAATTAATACACTTGTCAATGTTATCTAGTGGTTGTCTTTTAAGATGTGACATCGATCATCGTTTGTTACTGAAAGAACGCTGGTTCGCACATGCAAATTTCCACATACTTCCCTTGTACACACACACATATATACACACATATACTCACACAGAGTTGAAACGCTGTTTGACTTTTCTTTTCAGTATTGAATGTTCACTATCCCACTTCCAACATTTACATACCTCCGTTTTACATACACACATATATTCACACAGAGTTGAAACACTCCCACTACCAGTTTGCCATCACCCTTTCCTTTCTCATTCATATGTTGTGATGGAGAAAAATACAAGAGTATTATTATAGTAGATATTACATAAGCTGCATGTAATTCATGTCAGAGACCAGATTGCAGTTTGCACAACAATAATTTTGATGCCTAAAGAAGAAATGATTAAATGAAGTCAACAGTCTTTGTGCATTTTTTGAATAGCCAATACACGTCCCTTTACATTGCAATCCTTTTAGTGTCAACACACAGTCTCATATAAAATCGCTTGCCAGTCAAGTATACCTCCGAAATAAAAAGTAATACGTTTGCTACAAGAAATGTGTACAATAATAAATATAACATAAAAAATCATTTATTTTAAGCATAAATAGGCTAAAAATTTTGAAATTATAAGTAATATTTGACACATTATATTCCAATCATTAGCATATAACAACTGTTTTAAAATTGTGTGATATAAGAAATCTCTCAAAGAATGTGCTTGTTTAACCTATACTATTATTTAAGAATTTGATGATTTGAAATCTTGTTGTAAAACACCAATTCTGAGGAATCTCAGAGAACTCTGCAAAGGAGTTGTTACAAGTAGACCAACATTATTTGCATTTGTGACTTTTATAAGCCTACACTAGTCATTAGTAAGGATTTTTAAAATATAGGCACAACAACATAGTTGCATCTATACAATTAGCATAAGAAATATTAAATAAAAAAATAATAAAAACAAAGAAAGAAAATCAATAAATTAATAAAATTTGAACAGAGGTCCATGATCATCGCTTATTAAATTTCAGTCCACTAGTATTTCATAATTATATAAATGTGTGTTATTTATTCTTTCTTATATGTGTATGAATATGCATGCATGCATACATATGTTACTTGTAAATTTTCCATGTATCATGTTAATTTTTCATGTTATGTGAATGCATATAAGCAAGTACCCCAGCATGGGCACAATCCAATGACTGAGTAATGTAAGAGTATTTCATTAGTATATGATATCTGTGAAATACAAGATTGATCCCTGATGCACAATGTATTATGGGTGTGGTACATGTGTCCTATGTGTGATGCATGTGTGCCATGTGGTCCATGTGATGCACAATGCTTTTGTAAAGGATACAGTTATGTTGCATATGGACTACCCTGAACTTCATTCATTATATTCACCCCTCATTCAACTGGACTCTTGTGGAATCTGCTTCACAGTGATGTAAGAAGAGGAAAATGTTGTCACACTTACATAGACAACTTGATTGCAGACAATGGCTTAGAATGATTCCAGGACTTAGAAGCAGTGATGATGGATCGAGAAGTGTTGTGGGTGGATTTTGTTGCTGCAGCATGGGTGGTAACCCAGCCATAATAATAATGTGATTACGGAACATGATATGATTATAGTGTAAAATGTTTTAGTGTGTGATGTGATGTGTGATGCAACTGCCACGTGTGACAGGACGTGTGATGCAACTGCCACATGTGATGTGATGTGTGATGCAACTACCACATGTGACATGGCGTGTGATGCAACTGCCACATGTGACATGGTGTGTGACGCAACTGCCACATGTGGTGCAAATGCCACATATGCTGTGACTGCCACATGTGGTGAAACTGCAGCTGCAATGTATGATGCATTAATGTGTGGGTGTATGTGATGTGTTTTAATCTGTTTGTATACAATTATCTAAGTACGGTTATACAAAATACTACTGAAAGGAAGAATCACATTAAAAAGAGAAAGAGCCACCAGAAGGTTCTTGGCTTGTAATGTTTGCCTTTGTTGTTATAAGACACCAATTTCTAAAGTAACAAAACTCTCTCACACACACACACACACACACACACTTAGCTACAGGGACTCTACAAAAAGGTTCTCACATCCTATGACAAAGACCAAGCACTTAAATTTAATTACACCATTCTTATAACAGATCTTTACCATTTCCTCTACACCTCTTTCTTCTTGTAGACTCATTTATTGCTTATAATAAAGAAGATAAAAGCTGAGAAGAAGAAAAAAAAAATATACAGAGGAAATGAACAATGAACTTGGTGTGAGAAAGATGTTAGTGATTCTATAGCAATTTATTTGTGGATGTATCATTTTAGATGAGTGATAATTAAATTGTACAAGTGAAAAACAAAAAACCAAGACACAGTGACTAACTAAATGATGAAGGGGGTCACATAGCTTGATGGTTTCATGCAACTTAGTTTCAAATCCTACACCCATGTATCTATATAATGTTTCAATATTGTTGTATATCACTTCTTTGAAATTGAATTTCCAAACGTTTTTGTTCTTTTTTCTTACTTGGGACATAAGATGACATGTAGAAGAGGATTAGCAATGTAAATGGAGTGAGGTTAACAATTATTCAAAATGTGATTGCATGTGTGTGTGCATATCAGGATGCCTACATGCAATTTAAAACTGTATTCCATTAATCTAATAATAAAAAAAAATGTTTTCTTTATATTAACAGAATGGTTAATTACATTCTCATTGATTAGCCACAAGCTACATCACACACACACACACACACGCGAGTAAGCAGCCAAATGAAAATAAGTAGGAGTCAATACATTTGGTTTGAGTTGAGTCAAACTGGTGTGTGTACAAACATGCACATGTAATTCTTTTACATACTGAAATTAATACTACATGAAGGTTATAAAACAGCTGAAATCATATGGAAGTCAGATGAATAAATAACTATCTTCATCTCTCACACTTCCTAACTTTACACACATACATACATACATACACACATGTATATATACACAGATGAAGATAATCAGGTAAACCATTTTTTTTTCCTGGTTATTAACATTGTCTTAGATAAGGAAGGGCAGTATCCATGCAAGACATTCACAGAACTTAGGCAAGAGGAAAGAGAAAAAGAAATCCCAAGTCATGGTTTATTGCAAAAGATAACAAGAAAGTATCACATAAAGATACCGAGTTATCCTGCTAGAGAAGAGGCTTGGTCCAAATGTTTGCAATAGAGCGGACTCCTGTAAAGGCATCTGAATGCCAGATGGTGCTTTCAAAACAGACATTGTATAATGTCTCTCAATAAAACCAGATACACTCTGATGTAGGTTACCACACAATCTGCATCTACCCAATTCCACACATGAGGTTTAGTTTGACCTGAGGCTGTGGTAGGAGATACTTAGCACCAAATCTAGAGCAATGTAACAGCATTATATCTGGAACCCTGTGATTGCAAAGTAAACTTTTTAACTACAAACAAATAACTGAGTTCATCATCTCTGTTGGATTGCTTACTTCCAACAACTGCTGCTCAAAACATGCCACTATTTGGTTTGACCACATACTTTGCCATCCGTAGGGCAAACTTATATGCAATGCAGCTCTGCCATTGTTCTTCTCAGGATTGTGAATTGGTGATACGAATATTTGAAAATATGGATCGGTGAGATTGAGCCAGATCCAGTGCTGGATTAACCATTATGCTTTGGGTATCAAGGGAAGGGGATCACCAGAGAATGGTAAATGGTTTATGGCACAAAAGAAATCACTTTAAATTTGCTAATATAATATTTGAAGTGATTTATATGATCAGAAATATGATTCTGAAATGTCCATGATGTCATAGTGAAAAGAGTAAGAGAAAATATAAATGAAGCCGATGTATACAAAAATAAACATTATTTTCTAT